>NC_143385.1:18652524-18957907 GCF_980474605.1 Leiobunum rupestre | reverse complement strand
TCTTGAAACGTCCAAAAGGGAGTAAAAACGTATCTGACTGGCGTGAAATATAATAAGTAATAAAAAATTACCTTAATTTCGTTATATTAACTCGGTATTGCGCGGTTGGCTTTTTCCTATAACGTCCGAAAGAGACGTAAACCTCGGGTGGGTCATTTCTCTACTAAAAGGCCAACTGGAAGGTAATCTTTTCCCCAAGAGGTACAAAAATGTTTTGGAAATATGGATAATTTAAATGAAATTATAGTAAAATTTAATTTATAATGAAAAACATTTAAATGTCGCGTGAAAATCATGTAGCAACAAAGGCAACAAAGTTTCCAAAGTTGGCCAAGTTCCCACATACCTTAGCTATTTAGTGGGCCAAGTTGGCCAAGTTGGCTAGTTGGCCTTTTAGTAGCTCCCGTAAACTTCGACATTTTCGATGATATTTGATCGTCGGCACTTCCCCTTCACTTACTGTCTGAGAAAGATCTAATATTGGTTTGAAATGCCTAATTTCAGCTGCATTTAGTAATACTTTCCATGAGATTAAATCTCTAACTTGCACAAGGTTTTCAGTTGGGTTTTCATTACTTGTGTGGAAAATACATCGAGTTTCATCATCCAGTTTAGTTTTAGTTCACAACAACTTCGCAGAATACCTCTTTGTTTCATTTCAATGCATCTAGCCCAGTCAAAGTTAATTTCGTTATTAAAGCGATACATTTAAATAAACCTTTGGGTAAGTCAGGGAACGCGATGATAAAACGTTCAATAATGTGATACACAATACTATACCTGAAATACTTAATACTCTTAACTTATTTGACTGTCGTATACCAAATAAAACTAGTACGCATAGACTAACTTTTAGAATACCTAGTGCTCGGAATTGTGTATTCATTATTCACAAAGTTTTCGGTTTATTACTAAAAGTCGGTAAAAAGAATATAATTTTAAATTATTTAATTATTTTTTTACGCAACCAAGCATTTATTTGAATAAAAGTGGCATGTATTTAAATAATTGTTTGTTTTATTTAAATAATAGGCTTATTCACTTTCAATTATTTAAACATTTCGTAATTTTCATTTAACTATTGGTTATTTAAATAAATATTACTAAAATATCGCTTAGCTTATTTTATTCATGGATAAAAATTAATCGAAATCCGTGCACAAACAAGTATAACTGTTAACTATGGGTCCCGTTGAAAAAGATTGCGTGGCTAAGCATTTGAAACCGACTCAGTTTATTAAATATTTTAATTAATGTTGTTTATAATTGAGCTTTATGAAATTTAATGTAAATGCATTAGATTCGCATTGCAAAATGCTAAAAAATGATAACAGACACGATGGGGTTAACTAAAATCGTCAAGGTCATGGTGCGCGGAGGTCACGAGTGGTAACTTGGTAACGGTAAGTGGTACAACCCTGTTTCAAAATCCGCCATTTTGAATTTCCACCCCCTTTTCCCCCCCTTAAGCTACTCATGCGCATGGGCTATCATGGCTGAAAATTATCAGGACGACATGTAGTATCACGCTGTACAGTTAAAATTTGGTGCGCTCGAGTGGTACCAATCAGTCGATTTTATTTACGTAGAGCTCTCATAGTCTAAGTGATGTTATACGTCATTTCCAGAGATATGAGATGTCATTTCCAGTAATATGAGATGGCCGTTTCCGTGCTATGAGATGTCATTTACAGTGATATGAGATGTCATTTTAATTAACAGTGACATTTAAATATAAATAAGAGTAATAATCAATTGTGAAACAAAGAATTACACATAGTTGGATAGATTTTTCAGTCAATCTAATGAAAATTTACAATATATTTGAATTACAATTCAATGAAAATTATTCAATGTGATAATAACATTTCCAATTAAAGGGATTCTGCTGAAATCGTTCAAAGTCAGGATGATAATGCACAGTAAGAATAAGAAAGTCCATTAATTAACAATTTGTTTAAAATTATTCCAATTTATTTAATTTATTTAGGGACAACGCCACTGATCAGTTAATATCAACCTTAAGCCAGGAGATCAGTAGTAAGATGTTAAGTCTTCAAAGTCATTGGTTTGATTAATTTTGTATTTGTCTAAGACTTTAATGTCGATGGCAACACCGATGAAGCTGGAAGCAGTTCAAAGGTCCAGCACCAACAGTCATCTTCTAGCATTTCAGAGGCAGGAGCATCTACTAATAAACGTTTTGTTTAATTAATGATGGCTTCGAAATAGGCTACTACAGGTACCTGCATGTCATGGCTTGAGAAGAATCCACTACGATACTATTTAGGACACTTTCTCCAATAGTTTCTGGCTAATTGGCCATCGTCCGTCACAGGCAGGAACAGTTCCACCTCAGACGATAATTATATTACCTTGATATCAGAATGCTATTGACCCGCTCGATGATTTTCCCGAGGGATTTTCCTACCTGTAAAATATTATTATATTTCATTACTATAGTCAACACACAATGAATTGAAAAAAGTTGATTGTCTAATAGCTCATAAGAACAAGTAGTAATTGAATAACTGTATATTTTGTTTACCTCTTTTATGGCGTTTATTAAATTCTAACTCCTTGAGGGTACGTGGGTTCAGGAATGGAGTTAAAAGCCAAGGCTACAGTCTATAACCATTATCCCCTAATAGATAACCAGATGGAATTTCTTCACCAAATAAAAAGTCATGATCTCATACAGGCCAAGTTACTATAGCATCACAAATTATTGTTTCATTATCAGAAACCTACGAGAATGTATAATTTTAGTTTCATTCTGGGTTAATATTCTACCCTTATTAAACTACGTATTTGTTGACCCTCTCTTTTTGTAAGAGAGGTCTTAACTCATCATTTAAGAAACGAACATTGTTTTTTCTCATTCTAAAATGAAGGAAAAACTCTCTTTCGGGAATTTCAAATGCATTTCCACGAGTTCTACCGTAAATTTTTTCTCTGTTTTCAATAATCACCGTAGCAGCAACAATCACAGCAGCGGCACTAGGAAACGCCAATTTGAAAACAAGCAGACGAAAATAGACCGCCAAATGGGGCTAAAATAAGCTAAACTTAAGTTGCAGACCCAAATTGGTCTGAAGTAAACTGAGCTTGGTACTTCGGGATCGCATAGATGGCGATTATAGACTAACACTCACTTGGGACCTTTCTATGACTTTGCGCCCAATGAAATCTCAAGAAGAAAGTGGCGTATCACAACTCTCCTAGGAAAGCCTGCAGAATACCCGTGATTAATTTGATCAATTTATTTAATTTTTTTAATTTAAAAAATTATTTTAAACCATAAAACTCAACGGAGAGTACAACAACTATTAAATTACATACTAACCACTCTCTGAATGGCCTACTATGATTTTATTTTGCAAACAAAATCTCTTCAGGTCATCAGATAAGATTAATACGGACTAAAGTAAACTTCAAATTATTATGAAACTTTAAATATTGTATAAATTAACTCAGATAATAAAAACAATTTATTCATAGAAAGGGTTTATTAAATCTTTTGTATCTTTAAATTAATATATCACCAAGGGTCGGGAAAATAATATACCTTATTTGCAAATTCACTAAACTAATTAATTTCTTTCAAGATTAGTGAATTAAACAACATTAGATTTGATAACTGTTAGTGAGAAATTTGGAATTTCTTTAGATTTTCTGTTAGAATTTCAGGATTTTTCGAAGTTCACCCGATTTGGTGGCTCTTCTCAAAAAAAGTTTCAAATCGAAATTTACGGATACATATTACTTTGAACCATGCCGTTTCCGATATAATTAAATATGGTGTCACACATTTCGCAAATGGAATTTAGCTCTCTTGTTCAGATTGCAGTATTTTTGCTAACAAATTAATTTTTATTGGGATCGTTTTTATTAAAGATGCAACTTTAATATTTATTCAAATTTGGGCAAAGAAAAATAGTCTTGAAGTTCGTTGGCTATTTTATGGCCAAAATGTAACGGTTGATTGCGTAGAAGCAAAAGTCATTGTTATAAATAAATAGTTTGTATTATTTTCGTTAATTATGGCGAGCCGGTAGTTTTCTCTAAATAGTGTGCTTTAATTAACTATATTCCTAAACACTGCTACAGATCAATGCTGGCCTGTACTTACGACTCTAAAAATTTATCTGTATTTACTATACAGGGTATTTCAACGAAGTGGTCGAAGTCTGGCACAAATTTGCAGACATGTTCTTTGGGTAACAAGGATGAAAGAGGTCCTAAGAAACGTATCCGAGTAATTGGCCGTAAAAATCAGCCTCCAAAACTATTATTCCTTGGACATAATTGTTCCTTTCACTTAGCATTGCTTTCTTGTATTTTGGATAAAAAACAGACTAGTATCAAAAGTGCGTTATTAAAATTAAAGATGTAAGAAAAGTGTAGAAATACATTTAACAATAACAAGGTGTTTCTAAATGACTACGCCTATAAAAAAAATAAAAGGAAATTATTGAATTTGGTTTTTTTATTCTTCTAATGCCATAAGTAAGTACCAATTTAACTACTTGTAAGGCGTTTTGGAACGTATCTAGCTCAAATCCGTTTTTTTTTTCGAATGCAAGTAAACTGATTGTAGTTGGCTTGTGTAATTAATGGTCTCATTAAATAGTCCCCCACAAAAAAGATGTTTTTAGTCTACAATAAATTGAGGGGCCTCAGTAATTTAATTCACATTTATTAACTTAAACCTGGCGCGTACTTCACGAATGCAGAGTATGCCGATATGCATCTTAGGTATGAACTCGCTCAGTGAAATGCGGTAAAAGCGCAACGCTTGTATCAGGAGCAGTTTCCTCAAACTAGGAGGATGGAAATTATGGAGAGGAAATTATTGGGTAGTTTGGGTAGGTAGGCTGGGCAACGTTAAACCATTGAGCTGAATACAATATAGACATCTAGCGGAAATAGTTGGAACTTAAGAAAATATTTTCGTCTACTAGTTGTTAGCACGCCACATTTGTTTATAGTTTTTTCAATGAAACAAGGAAAAGCGTTCAATTTAATTTTCCAAGAACATAACTAAACTGTTTTTTTAAAAAGTAAAAAAAGAGACAAATAATGGCAAATATACATTGTTTAATTAGAGATTACAATCTTTTGCTACTAAAACCAAACATTCAGCTTCCTCTACTAATTAAAATCAGTTTCCATTACTAAACCAAAGACAAACCCGTTATTAATTCTTATTTTGAACGTTTAGCAGACCCAATTATATGTACAGGCATATATGTTAATCTAGTAAAACTGCCTGCCGTAAGATGGCGCTACAGGTTTAGGTTAAAGTTTTAGCTCGAGCTACGTTACTGTAGGTGCGACGGGGCACCCGTATTCGGGGAATACAGTGTTACATTCCAAGATACGGGTCATTCATATTCCTAGCCTCCAAGACAGCTTCCTAATCGACATAAGTTCGTGGCGGTTTGAGTTTAAGCGGAAATCTTCCCTATTTTTTGTTAAGCTAGGTGACTAATTTAATGTCAGTTCTTCCAATTGAGTTAAAATAATTAAGCATATTGCATTTAATTTTTTATTAATTAGCTCTAATTTCTTCAGCTTTAGCCTCAAAGCTAAAGCCATAACGAGCTTTTCGTTTGCATTGTGTTAACCTCTTCTTACAGCTAGCCAATCTCTTTTTAATGCTCCTTCTTCCTTTGATAGGCTGAATCTTATGCTCATAACATAATCTATATCATAATCGAACAAAGGCTCCATCTGCGCTTAGGGTTTTTATAAAGGGTGTTAATAAAGTTCACCGAATCTTTTAATTGGTAATCAATGGGTCCCTACGAGTTTAAAATGGTAAACGAACCATGGTCCTAAGAAACCTATATATATAGTGTCAGAGTTACGAGCTCTCAAAACATCGAAATCAACGCAAATGTGAATTCTTTATTCTTCCTTGACCACAATGGTTTTCATAAATATATCGGTTGTTTTTAAGTGATAAAGTGATGAAAAAATATCCGAAGACTATTAAGAGATCGTTCAGAAGTATGCACCGCCAGATTCTCTACTTACTAAATTGATTGATTAATTATTAAATCTTTCAACATCAGCTTAACCCTATAATAGTAAGTGATATGCAAAAACCAAGGACACATAACTAAATTGTTATATTTAAAAAAAGCAAAAAAAATATTCACAAAATTACAACAACGGTTCAGAATGCCCACCTTGGGCTCTAATACACAAACGACAACGTCTTAAAAATGAATGACGAACGTTTTCAAAGATTTCTATTATAATAATAGTTTAAGGCCATACACCAGGGACGAGCGAATCGAAAAGCGTTTCCAACCAATGTTTTCCCATAGTTGGTGAAATTCAAATTTTGGCGGCATTTCTTAAAGAATTCATTGAAGCCATATTTTCCAAAACATTTTGCAGTGCATCACTCTTCGTGAATAATAATTTAGTTTGTGGCTGCCGTTTCGTACGAAGACTGCATTTGGTGCATGTACACGTAAGCGACCGTCGTGACGTTGAACAGTACGACTACAACTGAGACCAAGACGCCGAAGGCCCACACTAAGAAAACGCTAGAAGCGCTTGAGAAAGTCACCCGCGACACAGAAGCTTCGGGTTTCTTCCACTGCAGTAATTGCACCATATCGTTAAGTTGGAACAGTGTATGCTCGAACAGCTTCGATTCGAAAGGAAGCATTATACTGAAATAAAGAATTGGTAAAAAGGGAAGTTCATCCCGAGAGAATAATGATGTTTACTTAATATTATTATTCTATTGGTAAACAACTAGACTTACAAAATATGGAAAACAAATCAATATCGATAGATCAAAATGAAGGACATTATCAGGGATGTATTTACCAAAAACCTCTTTGGACACAGTTACTTAGGTCTACGAAGGAGACAAAGGACCATTTTACAGAAGTTTTACCAAATATATAAAAAATAATATGCCTAGGGCCCATGAACGCTTAAGGCTGCAGTAGGCTTGGACATGATTGGGGATTACATAACATCGCCCTTTTCGGAGGAAGAAAGCAAAATTATGTACCAAGCTGTAATGATAACCTTCCGTCTGACTATATACTGGAAATAAATGTAATGCGCGACCACTACCAAAGGCTGCATTTATTCAACGATATTTTTAATATAATTACCTAGTTGCAACTTTTTCAAATATGTTTAAGCTTCTTTCTGTTGAAGTGTCAATATTATATGAAATTGGAATGTACATCAGGGACTTTCGGTATGAGGTTTTGCTGATTTGAATGGTCTCCAAATAGTTCCACTTGTCCTGGCCGTCATATTTCGCGAAGAATGTCGCCAAGTTGATGTGGAAGAATTCCATGCTGGCGAAGTAACAGCCTCTTTTCTCGTTGAGATATTTCACAACGTCCAGATCTGGATCACCAATCAATTTCACGTTGTCTTCGAAGTAGGTGGGTAAATACTGGCCAAATATCAATTTTATCTGCAAAATTCCCACATTATATAAATAATCTAGCTATCTTTCCCCTTGCATTTCAATATGTGTAAGTTATTTTCTAGCGTATTGTCACAACTAATGGTTGGATTGAAATGTTACCTCACAATATACACTCGTATTCAAAATGTCATCAATTTCAAAATTCAGACAGATATTCCAAGATGAGTTTTTATTTTGACATTTTAGGTCTTTCCCAAATTTTGGAAATTAACGTACATTGCGAATTCGTTATAGTAACTCATGGGGATTTCAAATAATTTGTTAATATTGTTAAAAAATTAAAATGAATAATATATTGCTAAGAAATCATCAATATTTTTTATTCATTAGCGATCTATTGGTCGTAGATCAATTTCGAAGTTGAATTTCGTATCGACCAACTAGATAAAAGGTGAGTGAATAATTTCAATTTCACCAAATATTACATTCCCTATTCTATAAAATAGAAATTTTTAAATAACAGCCTTTTGAAGGATTTTTTAAACTAAGTGATTAAAATAATAATATATTAATTAGGTGTGTCTTGCAACCGAAATCAAGGAGTGAAAAGTAAGTTCGGTTTCTGCTTCAGTTGAAAAACATGGACATATTTGTTGTGAGTAAGCGCCCACCAAATTCAAACCATTCAAGACAAAGTATACAATTAAAGCTTAATAGACAAGAAGTGGTAAAAAAGCACAAAATGCAAAAATTTCTTATCAAAACATAACTTTGTTTAAGAACTGTTAAGCTCCATCCTATCATACTTGTAATATCAGTAATTTGATGCACTAGACTGATTTCTAGTAAAGTTAAATAGACAGTTCAAATTACAATACAGATAAGAGGAAGAATGTACAGAATGTGCGAGAGATAAAGCAGATCTACGAGTTCAAAAACACCTTTAAGATTTATATATTTATTTAATATTTACCCATTTCTCCAGAAAATGTCGCTCGTAAGTGTAATAGAAAACGATTGGTTCGTATTGAGAGTCTGGAACCACGTCCTCCGGCCTTTCGATAGTTTCGAAATGCGGAGCCGAGTACTCCCCCTTCACGTGACACGACATGTGGATATACATCATTGTCACCGCGAAAAGCCAACATCCAAACACTATCCTGCTTATTCCAGAGCTAGGAGTCTTAGAAAGTGCTGCAAAATGCTACCATTAATAAATTGCAGTGATAACTAGTTTAAAAACCAAACAACCTACGTTCAGAGAAGAAAAGGCAAAGAGTCTCCCAGGCTGTTCTGACAAACCCTTTCAAACAACGTTTGTTTTCCTTCAGGTATCCTTTGAAATTTATTTGTCCCAGGTGCTTCCAATCAAACGGAAAGATAAATATGGCGACCATTAGACAACACCATAATACCAGATAAATAACCTGTAAATGAAATCTGATATTATTATTTTTTTACTTATATGTTTGAAAAGATATCAATAGCCTAAGAGTTTTGTTAAAATAAAGTCCTTACAACAGCGTGTTTTTGACAATAAACAAGGTTTAATTTATCAATATATAAGCCCTTTGAGACTTTGTCCAAATTTAGACGCAGCCTCTTGGTAAAAACCACGACTATTTTGTTGGTTTACTTTTTTTATTCGTCCAATATCAACCAGAAAAGAACCATTTGATTTGGTACTTTCAATGGCGAACCAGTAGAATCATTTTTACTATACAACTAAGATGATCTACGTTAATTGAATATTTTATCAAAACACTGCTCTCAATGAAATATTAACACAAAATTGCGATATCGTTATTTCTTTGAACAGAAAGGGTTTTTTTCTCATTTCACCGATGAGTGAGCTCTCACACTCAAATTTACTAACTCTGCGCTCTTTCATATAGATACCTGTTGTGACGCACAGAAACTAGGAATACTATTTAGTTTCGCATATACGCACAATTTCAATTTCCCACATTCTTTGAACTAGGTCCTACAAAGGTCTTAGTGCCCAGGGTCTACGAAGGTCTTAAAATGTAAATGAGCCTAATTTCCTTTATTAAAAAGTATAAAAGTTTCTTTGCACTAAATTCGTGGTAAGTTAAGGGGATCTCTATATTTAAACTAAAGAAGATGTCCAAATTTGATTAAGAGATATTTAAAGGTTTCAATTCAAAGATATTTGAAGGTAAAATTCAAAGAGATGATAATTATAAGTTAGGCAAAGATATTTGAAGGTAAAATTCAAAGATATGATAATAATAAGTTAGGCAAAGATATTTGAAGGTATAATTCAAAGAGATGATAATAATAAGTTAGGCAAAGAGATTTGATGGTTCAATTCAGAGAAACGCGAAGATTTTATTCTTAGCGATATAGAGATTTAATTCAAAGACAAATGAAACTGGAATTCGTAGGGATCGCAATTGATTAACTGAAATCTTTATAAATGATTAAAAATATCTAATGATTGGATTATAAATGACCGATGATTTGAATAACACTATCTAAGGATTTGATAATAAAATTTCTGATGATTTTTTTGTATATATCTGATGGTAAGTTACAGTGATAGACAATTAAAGTAACAACATACTTTGTTTTCGATTTCCAGTATTTGGAGAGTGGTCCGGACAGTGGACTTCGGACGCGACGAGAAAAGGAAAGATTCGTCGGAAGAGAAGAAACTTGGCGTGAAATTAATGAACATGAATTCCGAAACATTGTTAATATTTTCAGGATTGTAATAGGGAAAGTATTTGTAGGGAACATCCTGGTCCTTTAAAGAAAATAAACAGTTGTAAAAAAATTCAAACTGATGCAGTGCTTTTTGAAACATTTGAAAACTCATGGAGCACAAACACCATTTTACGAAACAATCCGTTACGAAATTGAATATCTAGACATCAGAAATATGTCTAAGATACTCTTTGAAATCATAAAGCGGTTACAGTGGCTGCGAATAATGCAATTACTCCCGTGAATTTGGAAATTTTCTATCACCCACCGGTGATTTTAATCTTATAAAATCATAACGCGCACAGCAGTACAGTACAATACCAAATTTATACACCATTAAAAGTACAAATAATAAAATAATCAAACACTTTTTATTTCAACTAAAAACCTATAGCTTACTTTTTGTAGTACTTCTTGATAGTTAACAACAATAATTAATAACGTTCTATATATTTTTAAAAGTTAATATAACAGAAAAAAATTCAGTTCAAGAGTCTTCCACATTTGGAGCAACTATGGTTTATATATTGTAGCTCCATCTCTATAGCAAGTTTGCAAGACAGATACATTTCAGTTTCTTATATATTAAGAGTGGAACCAGAGTTCTTCTAAGGTATCGTTGTTGTCATCTTGATAATTTGGGACACCTCCGATAATAATCGATAATAGAAACATGTCAATACAATTCATCTCCAAAATACCAAAAATAAATAATATTTTATACCAGAAGTCTGGAACTGGGGTTCGCGATTCGGCTTGGATAGTGGTTAACATGATAACTACCAAGTAATGGCACAATACCTTTGTATCGTGGTGCAACGCTAATTTCTAGATGACGATTAAACGTGTCTATTGGTTTCCCTAGCGTTAGCAAAGTAGGAGGAATCTCGTGAGAAACAACCTTAACGTTAAGTAACCGGGTTCAAGAATGTCTAGGGGTACGATAAAGGTAAATATACAACGAGAGTACGGGTGTCCCAAAGATTTAATATATTGTAAACCAAAATAATAATAGCAATACAAATAACAATAAAATACTTAAACACTTAATAATACTAACAATAAGCATGCAATAACACGATCGTCGCGGGGGGATACGAGGGCTCTCTCTCTCTCTCTCTCTCTCTCTTTAACAATAGTTTGAAGCCTGTGGCTTTCGCTCAATGATGGATGAAACAGTCTGGTGCCGTTCAACGTCGCTCGTTTGGGTCTCCTTAACCCTTTGGCACTGTCCGTACTTTAACTCGGTCCACTCTCTGGCTCGATCCGAACTCTGGCTCTGTCCGAACTCTGGCTCTGTCCGAACTCTGGCTCTGTCTGATCTCGGGCTCTGTCCGACCTCTGGCTCGATCCGAATTCTGGCTCTGTCCGAACTCTGGCTCTGTCCGATCTCGGGCTCTGTCCGACCTTTGGCTCGATCCGAATTCTGGCTCTTCCATCACTCAGGACCCTGAGGACTTACTCAGGCCTCTGAGGACTCACTCCATCTCTCACTCTGCCATAAAATCTCTCTAACTCCCTGGTTTTGTTCAGCACCATTTCGGTAAGCGTGGTTTAATTACGGAAATGGACATTTGGTGGCTTCTTATTGGAGAGGTTAAAAGGTTAATGGTAGCTTGGAGTAGGCGGCTTGGCTTGAAGATTATTGGCTGTAGAAGGTTCGTGTATAAAATAGAAAGATGAAATCATCTGGTGTCTTTCCCAGGAAGAAGGTCGCACGACGGTACCACATGTCGCCACGTGGCTTTCGGGAAGGGTACACGTGGTTGTAGTTTTTATTTTTAAAGGTGGCCGTTTGAAATAACGCTTCTTTCAATAGTTTACTATTGACGTCCGAACGCCGTACAATCTTTAAGTCATTTACGATACGACGCCGAGTATTCAACAATAGAGAGAGAGAGGGGTTATAGCGCACAATGGATGAGTCAAGATGTGCGCGCTTTCCCGGCACCGAACGCTGGTTAGGGGAGAGCCACATGTAGAGGGGAGACGATACTTTACGCGGACAACAATAATACATTTTACAAGAAAAATACTTATGATACCTTTTTACGACTTGGACACCCGTAAGAAATTGAAAAATATAAAAGGGACTTAAAAACCAAATGTCATAAGTTTTAAATAACACTAATCTAAATAGGAAATATTTTAAATGCAATAAGTTTTAAATAAAACTAATTAATCTTTAAATAACACTTTTAAAAATGAGCGGTACAGTGGATTCTCGTGCTTATGAATATTCAGTTTCAATTTAATTGTGCTTTATTGTTAGGCTTCGGCATTTTTTAAAGAAATCTTAAAATTTATCACCATAATAATAACTAATCTAGAATCCGAGGTAAAAAAGGCCTGTGTGTTGTAATTCTTAAACATTTGTTCCAAAAGTTTACTTGCCAAATATCATGTATAGCCTCCAGAGCCGCAGTTCCAGAATTTATGTATGTAATATTATTTATTTTTAAAAATATTTATAAAAATTATCTCGTTATTGGCCGAACCAAACCACATCAGCTTAAATTAAGTCATGAATGGCGACCTTTTTTAACCGGACCACCGTGCAATTTCGGAAAGTCATGGGCACTCTGCGTAAGTGACCCCACGAACTTGTCCAAACCAAATTTAAATTTTCCGTTGCACTAGGTTGAGAACACGTTGCTTTTCTGTAAATCCGGTTCACTGGTTTAGATTATCTCTTGTAATTTACCCTCATGTCGCAATTGATTTAACCCCCTTAACGTTTGTGCCCAAAGTTTTTTTTTGCTACCTCTCAGATCTAAAGAAATGCAAATGACATGACAACCGTTTAGAAACTTTGAATTTCATACATCAATAAATAGGAAATGAAAAGCCCTCGTCATAGTTTATTTTCCCAATAAACTATTACGTAACTATAACTCAATAAGTTCTTCCAACCGATTCTCAAATAAAAAATACGTTATCTGAACCAATCTAATTATCAGATTTTATACAGTTTTTACCAGATCAGTTGATTTGGGTCAAAATGCTGATCAGAATTTATCGTAAAGCGATAGTGGGTTTCGAATGCCTCACAGTTTTCGATTAAACATATCCCTGAACAACTTCTTACCGAAATTTGTATCAAACTTTTTTATTTTATTTTTATTTCCATATACAGAGTGTTACGAACCAGAGTACCGAAACTTTAATGGTTCCCTACGAGTTTAAAATGTCAAATGAACCATTGTATTAAAAAGCCCCGCTATTCTTCCTTGACCCCAAAGGTTTTCATCAGTTTATCGGTTGTTTTTAGAGATAAAGTGATAAAAAGATTGTCGAATATCAAACGACCATTAAGACATCGTTCAGAAGTATGTCGTGCCAGATTTGAAACTAAATTTATGTTAACTCTTTCAAGTTAATGATAACTTCAGCTAAGCCCTAGTGGTGCGTGATATATGCAAAAACCAAGGACATATAACGAAATTGCTATCTCTTTTAATTAATAAAAAATTAAATTATTTACAACAACTGATCAAACTGCCCACCTAGGTCTCTAATACACAAACGACAACGTCATAAAAATAATTGACGAACGTTTTTAAAGATTTTGAATATATAACAAATAGTCTCACACAGTTTGGTAAAAAAAATCTTTAAGACGTCCCCAAAGATAAAAATCGCATGGGTTCCAATCTGGAGATCATACCAGCTGTCATATAATCCCCCCCCTCGTAATACTTGCCTTAAAGGAAAGGTCGCTTCAAGATTATCTGTTACGGCACGGCTGAAATGTGGTGGCGCTCCATCGTGCAAGAACCACATTCGCTGTCTAGTCGCTAACGGAACGTCCTCTAGTAGCTCTAGTAAGGCTCGTTGAAGAAATTCTAGGTACGACTCTTCATTAAGCGTAGGTGGAAAGAAGTATGGTTCCACTAAATTTTAGCCAACAATGTCACACCAGTTGCTTAGACTGAATTACTCTTGGTGCGATGCGACAACAGCTCCGTGGGGGTTGTTTTGGCTCCAATGATGGTTATTGTGCAAATTGAGAATACCAACTCGGGAAAAATTTACCTCATCGCGTGCTAGGATGATACTTAGGAACTGCGGATCGTCCTGTGTACTGTCCACAAACCACTGGCAGAAATTGATACGGTAAAGATAGTCGGCTTCCTTTAATGCTTGTGATTAACGAAGGTGGTAAGTGTGATAACGATGCCCATGTAGAAATCTCCACACCATAAAATGATTAACGCCCAGCTGCCTTTCAAATTGGCGAGTGCTTGTACTTGGCTCAAAGTCGTTTGAAATTTAGGTAATTAACAGTCGTTCTACACCAAGTAGAACGTTTCGCACTCCTTCTCGCGAGGTTTGGAGCTGGACAGTTTTCCGTAAGAGCCGGGTTCCACACTTTATTTTCAAATGTTCGTACGACGTCATTGACTTTCGATTTTTTTGTGATTATGTAAGTTTTGGTATAAAACATATGGTTAATTTGTAAATTTAATCACTTTGTAATCACACTTGCCATAGGGATGGCAGATTTTACCAACTCCGAAAACGCGGGAATGCAGTGGATGTGCGGATGAGCCTAACGAACAGAGAATGAAAATGTAGATTGTACCAAGAAACCTTCCCCAATAGAAGAATACCTAATAGATGAATATATGAAAGTTGTAACCGCCACGGTTGCATTCTCTTGTTTTGTTTCAATAATTTATCATTTTTTCCCGTTTTATATTTTATGTTTAGTCCCCGAGTTATTCCAGGTTCTATATAATATTCGTTTTGGATCTGGGAAACAAAGTAAGTCTGTGTGAATGTCCCCTAGAACTTTCCGTTATCATATGTCTAAGGTTAAGTTGACGTAAATTACATAATAATACAATAATAAATTAGTCAGCTACGTATATAAGTCTATTTTTATAAATAAACTAGGTAAAGTACCACCCTTTTATAATATGGAAAAATCTAAATCTAAGAAATGTAAACTATTTTAGGCACAAATTTAAGTTTAAGTCATGTACATAATGAAGGTTGACCTCCTAGTCATTTTCAAAGTTAAGCCTAGGCCCCAAATAATTCAATAGAACGAGGCAGGGAGGAGATGTGCTATTGTCACTTTGAGAGAGCCCCCACGCAAAAACCTTGAAAAGTATCATAAAGCTTCCAAAAATAGCCCTAGCATAAACAATGCTTTCGAGAGAGAAACTCCGCTTAACAACAAGTCGAGGACTCCTCACGTGATCACAGACCCCAGCAACAACGTCATCGGAAACGACCTAGTCACGTAGACCCGAAAAAGCATTGCCAAAGGCGTAAGCCACCCCCATACGTCCTCAATACCCAATGCCCAAGAAGAGCACCATCATTAAGTAATGACGGACAAGACCGAGGGCATAAAAGGACCCCGCACCCTCAAAACCAAACAGAAACCAGAAGAGAAACCACAAGAGACTTGCAGGCGAAAGCTTTGCTCCGCCATGGCCCAACCCTTCACTAAAAAAACTTTAAACATTAACCCAATCTAAATTAAATTAAGAGATCCCCAGCATCTTAAACGTCAATGACTGATAATATCCAGCGAGTCCCCTGACGTATCCAGGTACGAAAGTCAATGAGTCCAGAGAGAAAGCTAAACCAAATCCAGAGAGCGAGATTTAAATCCGACCCAGAGTCCGAGCCTACTTGCGTAATAAGGAAATCCCGTAACCCGGAACCCCGTAAACCGAAGAGACTAGAGCACAGTCGTCAAATTCCAGAGAAAGAGTGTCCAGCCTTCAATAGCAACTTCGAGTCCAGCGACGCATCGTGAATCAGGAGAGAAAGAGGGCTTTGGGAGCCGCTGCGATCTGCTGCCTGGATTCATTCCTTGCCGTTCGGTGAACATGCAATCCTTCCCGCGTGCTTTTGGACGAAGTGTGGTGACTGTTCGCGAACCCCCCCCCCCTCCCCCCCCACTCGCCCGTATCGGACTGTCGGAACGAGACCCCCGCGCAAAAGAAAATAAGAAATTCCTCCTCTCCAGAGAAGAAGCGAAGACGACAGACAAAAGCACAATTGATAAGTAGTAGATTTCGTACGTTTCCCCCTAAAAATTAACTGGGTCAAATAGAGAGTCAAGTTACGACCCCCACCTTCAAAATGACAAAATCACCCCAAACCTAGAGTTTCCCTACTAAGACCCAACCAAAAAATGCAATGAAGTCCCCTAACCCTACGTAAAGTTCCATTTTACCCGTGAGTTCCTGAGATATCAGTCATTAAGACCGAGAACCGAAAGAAAAGAGTTAGTTCCCTTGAAGATTTTGCCAGGTTTTATTTTATAATTTTGGTTTATGTCCCCATTACATTGTTGACAAAGTGTATTTTTGGTTAAAAGGGTTAATAAAGAGAATTTTGATTGAGATCGTACTGTTTTTCCGTCTGAGACTAAACAACCTCCTCTTTTCCCTTCCCCTTTTACAATCATTTTCGGTTGGAGCCTACAATACCGGACTATTAATATCACATTTGATTAATTACCATCTAATCATCAAAACGCTCCGACCGTCGAGGGTTATGAAGTGTGGACCGGCCGAATAACGAGAAACTGGCCGACTGCAACCCTCGCGAGAGGGATTGCGAAACGTTTCACTTGATGTAGAAGAACAGGTAACTACTTCATTTCCAAACTACATTTGAGACCCTAGGCGTCCCTATACTGGTCTTAGCCATCTAGCGACAAAATAACACAAATTTAAAGAATTATTCAACTATTTATCTTTAATAAATTACATTTAAAAACGTTAATATCGTGAGATAATATTCAACTATTTATTTTTAAGAAATTACATTAAAATAATTTTATTTGTCTGATAACATTTGATTCGTCTTACAAATAATTTTACTTAAAATAAGTTCACAGAAATGATTTACCAGAAATGACCTAAAACTTTTTAACTTTGTTACCTTATTTAGTAAAAATGGGTTTTAAAATTACTTCTATTCTACGTATGCACATTTTGAAGTGTGTCCTATTACGTATATGTAAATTCACCCGGTCCTCATAGGGTATTACGTGTACAAGTACATTACTCGAGAAAGATACCTTTTTCATACTAATTTATTGGTTTTAAAATTACTACGTTTAACATCCACCCCAATTCCAATACTTTCGCGACTTATTCTAGGCACTAAAACTTAAGTCCTCGTAAAAATTACTCCCTGATAACACACACCACATCCACTATTTTAACAAACAATCATAACCCGAATTTATGTTTTTACACGTTTATTTTCAAATTCTACGGGGTTTTAACATACACTTCCCACTTCCACCTCCTTCCTAAGGGATTTTCACATACACTTCCCACTTCCATCTCCTTCCTAAGGGATTTTCACATACACTTCTTTTCTATGAGGTTTTAACATACACTTCCCACTTCCACCTCCTTCCTAAGGGATTTTCACATACACTTCTTTTCTACGGGGTTTTAACATACACTTACACTTCCACTTCCAAAAATGAAATGGAAGTGTATGGCCTTTAACTCTTATTGTACCCCTACTCCAGTGGTTTGTGCGAGGGGCTAACCACTCTTAGAAAATCTGTACACCGGATTACGCTTAGATTAGCACTGCCAAAGGCAGGGACTTCAAAGATTACGCGTAGTCCCATTAGTACAGTCAAAGGTACGGGTCTGTACACCGATTACGCGGAGTGATCAGCCCCTCGGGTTTGTGGACAGTACACAGGACGATCCGCAGTTCCCAAGTATCACCCTAGCATGCATTGAGGTCCATTTCTCCCGAGATGGTATTCTCAATTTGTGCAATAACCACCGGTATAGCCAAAATCACCCTCAAGGAGCTGTTATCGCATCGCACCGAGAGATATTCAATCTCAACATCTACTGTGACATCTTTGGAGTCAATTTAGTGTAACACTACTTTCTGTGGTTAATAATCAGCTAGGCTAATACCCAAGGCACCACCTTAGGCCTAAGTCATCATGCGACTTTTGAAGCCCTTAATTCAGGTGGCCGGGTTACAATGCGTAGGAGGGTGGTGGCAAGCCCTGCATGCCACGAGTACGAGCCAACAGCTCCCTACACGGAGTGCCACCACATTTAAGCCGTGCCGTAACGATCATCTTGAGATGGGTAGGACGAGGAGAAGCCATTCTATGGCCGGCATGATCTTCCGATTTGAACCCACGCGATTTCTATCTTTGGGGACATCTCAAAGACTTAATTTGCAAAACCGAAGTCCAAAATTTCAACGACTAAAAAACAACCGATAAATTGATGAAAACATTTGGGGTCAAAGAAGAATAAAGATTTCACATTTGTGTTGATTTCGAGGTTTTATAGGCGAATTATTGAGAGCTCGTAACTTTGAAACGGGGCTTTTTAGGACCATGCATCATTTCACATTTTAAACACGTAGGGACCTAAAGAATTTAATATAAAAGTGTCGGTATCCGTAACACCCTGTATATTCTTAACGTGAAAGTCGGATAACTGCTCAGACTACTGAATTGTATGAAATGACTTAGAGCAGATAATTTCAGATCGGTTACTTGAGATAAATAATAAGTTAAGAATTTAAATGAAATTTCCGGGTGAGGGAAATATAAAAGCTTAACCTGATATGATTATCCAATAACCTTTAGTTAACTGAAAATAATGACCTGTATCAACTGATCACACGACCGTTCCAAGCACTATTTTCAACACCTCGAAGTGAAACTAATATTAAGGCTTGTCAACTTTGTAAGTTTCATAGAAACGGGTCGTGCCTCAATCACCGCATAAAGTGGCGCACATGCGCAGATTGTTTTGAGGAAGCGGTGTTTTTAAAGATCTAATTTAAATGTTTATTCTGGAATAATTCATTGGAAATAATCAGTATACTCATTTACAGAACTTCACGTATAAAATGCTCTTTTAAAGATTAAAATTAGCGTCAGGCTAAAACGCTTTCCAAATTACCGCAATTTTGTACCACGATTTTTCTCCATCCTGGTCTATCGGACAGTATTTGACGTCTATGCCACTGTTTAAGTACAAAAACAAATGAATAAAGTTAAGTTTTATTTTAGGCCTACAAAGAAACCAGAATAAATATTATTCGTAAGCATACAAAAAATGGATAAGAAAGTAACACCGAAAAAAACGAAAGAGTACTCATTAATTTTGACTGGTATGCAGCGCCATTCTCTATTTGTGGTAAATTCCGAAACTAACAGTATAATTATTTAGAGAAAGGGAGGGAATGTTATCAAGTTCCTGTTTTTTTTTTAAATAGAGCTAATACCCAAGGCACCACCTTCGACCACATAAGCAATGTTGCTTGTGCGTGATCAAGTAACAGGTGGACCTATTACAATGCGTAGGAGGGTGGTGGCAAGCCCTTCATGCCACGCGAGCCAACAGCTCCCTACACTAACTATTACCGTTAACCTCAGCAAGTTTTTATGGGAAGGGGAAACCGAAGATCTCGGTGGAAAATCCCTTTAACCAGGGGAGAGAGAACTTACAAACTCTACGCGGAAGGAGTGGTTCCGGAATTTCACCCAGTGCCACTAGCTGGGATCGAACCCGGCTCCTCTTGCTGCGAGGCTAAACTGCTAACCACTCAGCCACCCCATTTTATAGTAATAAATATTTATTCGCTGACGTTTCGTTTGAATAATAATTTATGAATAAATTAAATAGTTATTACCAATAACAATCATTATTACGTATAATACATTTAGACTTACTATTTGTTTAGGTAGTCAATCATGAAAACCTGATGTGGCATTTTCTCATCAAAATCCTCCTTAATATTTCGAAACAGATCAAGTTAGTTTTAATCGTTTTAGACAAACGAATTTTATTTAGGTTCTAAGCTAAGCAATACCTAAAACTGGGCATCAGTTATAATTCAAATTTTCCAGGAATAATACTTACTTCAAATTGGTAAATGTTAATGGTTCTTTCACTTATATTTTTACTTAAAGCGCTGCAAAAAATATTCAATTAATGAATAGGCAATTAACTTAGAAAATGTAAAAATAGATTATCTCTAAATGTTTTTATAGGTCTCTACTAGAGGTCGGTGGAACGAATAAATTTACCGGCAAAATTTCGATTAACCATAAAAAGTTTGTTAAACCGTTTTTTTTAACATTTTATACGAATAAACAACGATTTAACATGCAAAAATAATCGTTTTTTTCTTATATTTTTTGGATAATTTGCGGTTATGAATAAAAATAAATAATTGGATAATTTCTTATTCAAACGCCGACCTCTAGTCTCTACGCAGCAACGTCATTTTGTAGGAATGGGGAAGCTAAATCTGTTTTATCAAGCGATTCAAAATGGTCCTATGGCTGACTTTCTTTGGGAACGCATATTTTAAAACTATTACACCAAATTAATTAAAAAAATTTAATTGAGTTGATTATCTCTACTGAGGTGGCACTTAAGTTTTTAATATTTTAAATTTTAACTTATTATCTAAACTCTAAATCGTAAATGTGGAAACTACATAGCACAGACCACAGATTTATATTAAAGAAAATTATTGTTTGTGCTCAAATACTTATTTGTCTCAAAATAGGTACAAATAAGAATATTAATTATATATTTTTTAAATAAATATTCAAACAGGTTCATTTTGTTTATCTATAAAATGAAAACTTGTATTAAAGAAAATAAATAATATTTTATGAAAATTCAAACTTGTATTAATATTTATCAAAGAAAATAAATAATATTTTATAAAAATTTAAACTTGTAGGCGAAATAATACATATCAAATCGAAAAAACTCTTTTCTGTCGACTGACCTGCGAAACACTTGGCATACTTTCTTCCGATTCATATTCGCGTTTATTGATCGATTACCATCTGTTAAAGTTTAAAAGATTCAAAAATGTTGAAATACTTTCTAAGCCAGCCGACTTTGACGAAATGGAAATATAAAATCACGCGAAGAGCGACATTTTTATCAGAGTTTCATTCCCTTGTTCTCTCGAAATCTACACTAAAGCTTAACGACCTGAACCTTTTTCAAATAATCATCTAAGGCGAAACCAAACGCAAAAAAATTAGAAACTATTGCTGCTGTAATATTGAGTTGCTGGAATCGAACAACGATACCTGAATTATAAATAGTATAAATGTTCTAACCAACTTTTATGCGCTATGCAAAACACGGTAGCTATTGAAACTTTTAAGCATATTGAATTGGTGGAAAAGTCATTAGTGCATAGAAAGTGAGACGGACTATCGCCTACTGAATTCTAAGCAGTGCACGATCGATATTAACTAAATTACACAGTGGTCAGACCTTAAAAGAAATGTTATGTTTGTATTTTTTAGGTTACTTATAGAATAAACTTTATTTGAAAGGTCAGTATAATCAAGATTGTAATTACTTCCTTTAAATATAAATAAATATATTCTTGGTATAATATACTTAATTTTCAGCTTGAAAACGAAATCTGTATTACCATTAGATTGCTTTGGTCAAAACTCCATTTAGAAGGAGAATTAACTTTATAAAAAATTCGTCTGTTAATACTCGCTACGACTTCTTTTATCGTAACTAGCGCCACCAACTTCTAGCTTCTGGTAAACCTAGTGGCAGAAATGTGAAATTCATTGATCGACTATAAATAAAGAAGCTCATACTCCCTTTAAGAAACGAAAGTTAATTGGGACACGTATATTTTCTACCTACGAAATACATACTTACACAGCGTCATGAAAATTCCTGCGAAGAGTTTAAGGTCATAATCGATATATTTTACTTTGCCTAGTCACTTGCATTTTGTGTGCATTCATTTCTGCTAAAATTGGTTTCCATTTAATCAGTCTTAAATTTTACGATTGGTTAATTCAATTAAAAGGACCAATTTTGTATCAATTTAAAGGCATTGGACAGGATTTGCAAACGGAGGCGAATTCAAAAGTCAAAAACTCTTACTTCGTTAAAAAGTGGAGAGTTATTTAAACGAAACGTAAATTTGATAATAATAATCTTTATAATATTTCCGAAACGCGAAGAATTGTTTTTCGAATTTGAGACCTTAAATAACTATGAACTAAATATATCTGTATTAACCGAACCCGCCATTGAAATAAAATAATTTTTTGTTCGGAAATTGAAGGTGATTTAGAATTGAACGGTTTTTTAGACGGAGAGTTTAATTCCTTTGGGTTAAATACGTTTCAATAATAACCGAACCTACTGAACTACCTATCTTCCCTTATTTAAAGAAAAAGGCGAATTTTCACTACAGGGCAAATTGAAAAGGTTTTCATAAACATTAGAGGGAATATAAACTGTAATATTTATGTCGCCCTGCCAAAACGTTCCGATATTGAATGCGTCTTTATTTGAGCTTTTATATTTTCATAAGGTTAGTTAGAATCATCCGTAACTAATACGTTTAAGTTTATGTTGCTTTTATGGGAAAAAGTTCTTTAAAGGTTTGCTTTCTAAGAACGAGGACAGCTACCGCGCAGATACCTTTGTATATTTACATTCGTAAATATAATTTTCGTTTTAAAATTATTTTTATCAAGTGCTTAAAAAAGTTATATTTAAATACAAGTTTAATAGTTAAAATGAAAGTGAACTTTGCGTAGCTATTATTGTCAAGTTATGTAGCATAGAATAAAAAAATTCCGAGGCTTTATAACGGTGGGATTTTCTCTTGGATTTTGAGAATTTTTATATTTATGGATTGGAAACTCGTATTTCAATAGTTTAATTAGTTTTCCGGAAATATGTTTAATATGGATTACTCTTTAATCTTTCCTAAACTTTTACAACTCCTATTTTTCAATTTCAAGCGGATATACGATATTTCCCAACCGTGCAGATTTTAATTCGCTTCGCCGTAAGAGCTCAAACAGCATGTATTGACAGAAATCGTTACACTCGCATAGTTTTCCTTCAATAACATATAATTATTTTTGCGAAAGATTAATTTTTGACAAAAATCGAATTCAGTCCGCTTTCAAAGACTGACTTATTTAGAAACAGCTAATATCTTTCGTTCAAACTTTTGGTTTTGGTTTCTGTAGCAGATGTTTAAACCTTTGTGGGGCTGAACTGAACAATAACTGCACGAGTGACGGATACATATGGGGGCGCGGGGCACGCGACCCCCCCCCTTGAGTTTTTTCCGTGTCCGCCACTGAGCTGCACTAATGGAGTTTGAAATAATAAATTTGACAAGAGTACTTGTGTGACTTCTTATTATAAATCATGGCATAGAAAGTTGGAAATATCGAATAACTTAATTGGTTGGTTTAGAAGACCTGAGCTTACATTTACGTTAGTGATATGATGCATGCTGGTAAGAATGAAATGAAGTACCAAGAAGATGGGAAAACCGGGATTTTAGACCGACCTTCTCATACTTTATAACTACGCGTACGGTTCGTTTGCTTCGGATTTTTCGTGGCACTCTTCCTTCAGGAATGTCGCCATCTATGTTTAGCTTTTGCGAGGATGGTTCTCGGACATTTTTAGGCACTTGAATGCACAAAGTAGTGATATTTTATAATTATTGATTTGATTTAATTAAAAATATCTCCTACAAATATTATGAAATAACCACCCCTTATGCTAGCAGACCACAAATACTATTTCAATTCATTACTGGCCACAATATTTGGTTTAAAATAATTTTGTTTTGTGTACACCTATACCGGTTCTAAATTTTGGTCAAAAAATAAGAAACTCTGAGATAAATGTAATATAAATATATAAAACTGTTATAAACTAGGAATAAAGTTCTTTCAAACATCGTGCAACCGGCAAATTTCCGCAAATATGATCTAACCAACCAGTAACTGTGACTGTTTGACCTGTACAACCTACAACCTGCAGATAATCTAAACGTAACACTTTTGATCAATGGCAAAGAGGTTTACCCATTTTTCATAGAATGTCCGTATATTTAGCTAATACATAACTAACAGACTTAATGTAGCTGAGTCATCAAAGTCATTTCGATTTGGCTAAATTATTTATTAGGTGATAAATTAAATGAATTGTTCACTATGATTTCATTCATTTGCTATTATTGGCCGAACTGGATTTGACTGCTCAAGAAATTGGCCTCTGTGAAATGATTTTATGTTGGACTATCGAGCCCATTTTATCATGGTATCGTGGTCAACGTTATCGCAGGTACATTTTTAAAACGGGTTTCTTTATCGCATACATTTTTTATCGATGGTTTTTTTGGCAATATATAAAGAAACCTTTTACTTGATTTCCGATTCGTATATTTTTACCGAAGCAAATTCTAGCGACGCAAATTACGGAGAATGTGATATAAGTGTATGCCATACCAAAGTTGAAATCCATTGCAAGATCAATTCAGAAAGTCAGAATGAAAGGGTTATCAAAGTTCAACCCGACCAATCTCGTTGACCTTGAACTCTCGACCCGTACCAGAGAGTTTTATTTCGGCTACAGAGCAGAATTTAATATTTTGGAAAAGTCCTAGTTCGCGGATGGGACGTTCAAATCTAGTCCACCAATCTTAAATCGGATTTTCTTTAGCAATATAAAACAACTGGTCGTTAAAAATAGGAGCTTCAAAATGCTCCTGCGATGAAATCGGCCACGATAAAATAGGGGCAACGTTGTGAAATAATAACGAGACCAACTTGCATATTAATCCAGTTTAAATACCTCAATTGAAAGTACCGCGGCAGTCAGTTGTTTTAATATAATTCTTAAAAACCACGCCAAATCCGCGTGAGTGGTGCTGCTCGGCTTGTGCAAATATTTCCGGCCACGGAAATCACAATTGGCCCGTGTTCTTTGTTCGTGCGTCACGTTTTTGTTGTAAGTAGAACCAATAATATATTTAGTAGAACAGAGAATATGTGGCCAAAACTCTTTCGCCTCGGGATAACCGGGTTAAAAAACGACGAAAACAGAACCTAAACTTGCGAGTCACATACTATCTGCTTACCTGAATGCATTTTTGGTAAAATAAAAGCAGGCGATATATTTTTATTTAAGTCGGTACACAACGCGTTCTTAAGCGCCAGTTCAAATATCAACTCGTACTAAATCAACGCTATAAATGGTAACAATCTTCGGATTTTTGATTCATAATGCTTTGAATAAACCGTACACATTTTCAAGTTCCAAAGAAATCAATAACACGAAGTAATGGAAATATTTTTTTCTTTTGGTTAGAGGAATTGAAAATCGGTTAAACTTTATCGATTTCTTTATATATTCTTTGACTGCAATAACGCAACGTCTTTGTTATCAATTTAATTATATATATTATAATAACGTATTAGAATATGAAATGTAGAATATACTTTACTGTATGTATGATTTGAAGCTCCAAAAGTCCTCTACCGAACTACCATGTTTCACGTATCGTATCGAGGATACATTTGAGCAGTAAATGAATCGTTCTAGCGCTTGGCAATTATTAGCTCTAACATACGGAAAACAGTTGATACTTTCCCACGGTATACACAAATAGAGAAAATTATCTTTCCACAGCTAAGCTTTGAGGAACGTGAGCGCTAAATTCATTATTAATCTTTCAATTGATTTATATAAACAATGATTATATGACAAGTCAAAGTCGAGAAACAGCGAAGCATGTTCATATAAACCTTTATTCATTCAATAGAGATCTAGAACTGCAAAACCTAACCCTACATTTCAACCAATTTATAAAAATATTGCTCAAATGGTACAAAACAAGAAATCATTTTCTCTAAATAAAAGTATTTTTTAATTATTTGAAACCTAAATATATAATAATAATCACCTAGGCTAATACCCAAGGCACCGTACCTTAGGCCCAAGTCATCTAGCGACTTATAATGCCTTTAAACAGGTGGCCGGGTTACAATATTAAATTGAAATTAGATAAGTATAAGTACATGTATATAATGAGACTCGAAATATTATTATTTGCTGTTATAGTGAAATTTACCTTGTATGAATGCGGACAATTATTCAGAAATCGAGTAATGTGACATCTGTTGTCCGTTTGTATAAGCTCTGAAGGAGTTTCGTATTTAAGTATTTTAGTAAGATATTAAACATTCCACGAATGCTTATGAATACGATCTTTGAAGATTCTAATTAAAATAATATTAACTTTTAATATTAAATACTTTACGAATAACTATAGTCAAAGTTCACCTTTAGAGTTTCCTATAAAGGATCAATGATGGCACCACCAACAATTATCATTTTATCACTGGGTGCTCGCTAGGACGGAAGCATCGATAATCGGCGATCCCGACCCTAACGATGGGCCGTAACATCTGCACTGGCTGGGACTGGCCCAAACCAAAGCATTTAACGACACGACTGAAGCCACTAAGCACCTCCTCGATCGCTGGTGGTCGCTGCGTAAACCCAACACACGACCGACGTGGTGAACAATTCACTACCCCCCAAAATTTGCCTCTTTGGTTCGAAAGGGTCGACCAGAAGGGGGAACTGAACTGAACGGAACGGAACGGTTCTAAAGGTGACGACGAGTCTCATTGGATTTAAATGGTTTGAAGCCAGAGTCAAAGGCCGCTAGAGGTCTCAATCGATTTTATAAAAACCTATTTCAATTTCAAAGACTATTTTTTTACTCACTCGAGATACAACACTGAAACGTGCGTCGCAAATGTACAAAATATAACTATCTACAAAACATGATTTTAAATTTTCCTTTTTATTGTAATAATTAAAATTTATAACCATGCAGAATGCGGCTCGCGGTCGGTTTTTGAAAGTCTTTTTCCCACGGACATTTAAGATCAAAATGAAAATTTTCATATTCATCGCGAAACGTAGAAGACACGAGAACACACGTGTCGATCTGAATTCTGTTAAAATTTGTTTTTGAGAAGTCCTACAGCCATTTTATACATGTATAGCCATGATAATGTTATAGACTTTTCTGTTATCTTCATGAAAAACAAATTTAAAGGAACGTGTTTTCGAAGGATATAATTTTTCCGACTATTAACGTCTCCGCTTAAGAAAACAATAGAATTTATAAGTGCTATCTTGAACACGTGTAATAGACTTGTAAAGTGCAGCAAGAGGAGCCGGGTCCGTTAGTGCAGGTGAACTTGGAATTCCGTTTTCATGACTCTGGATTATTAGGGTAAACAACAAAAAAACAAATGTTCTGGTAAGTTGGTATTAAAGGGGTGAAAGGGGGGGGGGTGATATTCGCCCCCTTTTTAAATGGTTTTTATTTTCTTACAAAGCAACGAATTGTCATAAAAATGTGAACTACATGTGAAAACCTTTAATAATTTGTTAAAGAACTAAAAATAAAACAAGTTGTCGCGAGAAAATATTAAGGTGCCAGATTGTCTGGAAGTAAAATTTCCACTAATGTATTTGTCTATTTTCTTGTATAGTTATAAGCCGAAATATCTTACCCATTGTACGCGCCCCCGTGAATTTCAACACGAGGGTCAAGGTGGGAAAAGTGCAGCGTCACGGGTTGGAAGGGAAAGATTTAGACATTCTTTCCACCAGTGGCGCCACCTGACCCCTTAGTTCCTCTCCCCCCTCTTGTAAATCTATAAATACCTCTTCCGCAAAAATGTAACCACTGTCTCTTTCTAAAATTCTCTCATGACTTGACGCGAAATAAAATGTTTCTTTTTCACCAACATCGTTATTATTTAACTATACTTTAAGTCCCTAATCGAGCAGGCAAAAGTAAACCTAGCGTTTTTCAGTCGGCGCTATGGTAAAAATAATTAGCTCTCCCAACCCCGGTAGTTCCTAAAACTAAAGACTACACTACATATTATATGGTTCTTTAATGTATCACGCGATTACCTGAATATATTATAAATGTCCAATGGCGTAGTTGAAGGGGGGTGGGCATTAATATCTACCCCCTCTTTTTAACAACGCATATATTCTGATGAGAACAGAAAGATGTTAATTGTATAATTCAATAATATTTCTATTCTGTTTATTTAGCTCATGGGGCTTTGAAAAATGCCCACCGCTAATCTCTAAGTAAAATAGTTATGTCTCTATAAGCTGTTGAAGTTACCCCCACCAAAGTGTAATCCCATAATTTATGTCTGAATAGTACTGATTTACGTAATGACGTTATTTGGTTAAATGAAAAGAATTTCATGCGTAGAAATAAATTTAATTTCAGGTAGTAATAGTTGATTTTATAAAATAAAAAGTGGTCTTGCCCAACTTGTTAATATGTTGCTCTAACGTCACAAGACACGGCTTTATTAGAATATTCTTCGCACGAGCTTTTTGCACGCGCGCTTGAAAAAGCTTTATTCCTCGCGGATGTAGCGAGAGCTCGTAGGCTTGTGAAAGCTAGGAGCAACAAACACAGCACCCCACACAAGGAGAACGCAACCCGTCAAAAGTCGTGGATTTTCTTGCGTACATTTTTCATTGGTTAGACGCTTTAGCGCCTGCTGCCGTCGGAAGGGGAAAATTCGGAAATTGTCTCCCCCCCCCCCTTGCCCGTAAAACGTTCAGCGTAAAGGCTCGTGACGCTCGTCCAATGAAATCGTACACAACCCTTCGTTGGCGTGTTTAAAGGCTAGCTGCGTTCTCCTTGTGTTTGTTGCTCCTAGGTGAACATTTAAACAAGAAGGCTGCGTTTCTTTATAAAAATAACTATTGACTACTTAATATTACAAATTAATTTTTTAAATTTAATAAAACTATTTTCCATCTTCATCGTCGTCGGACATGTCTAAATTCAATATAGGAATATTATTGCAGTTATCTGAACAAAAACCGGCGTCTGTACAAAATAAGTCATTTTTCCGACAAGAGCAATTGCCTTTGCAGCCACTTTTGCACCCACATTTTATCAATTCTAAAATGGCTTCTGGTGCTGGTAATTCTAAGTTTGCTATAGCCTCATATTTACCCGAGATGTTTTCCTTTATTTTCCATCCTGAAATTTCAGGAAGTGGTGTCTTAGGGTGATTTTCTTTAGATCCTTTCCAAACCAAGCGCAGGTAATGCGCTCTCACTATGTGTGGTTTGATTGCGCCCCTTGTAGGAGGGAGATTTTCACCTTGCACACCACGCGAAGAATAAAGTTTCCAACGAAGGAGCTCAAGCGACTCCTGTTTCTTACGGTTGTACATACTTTAAAAGATTGTCCTCAATAGTTTTGTTCCATTCGGTTTTCAAGCACCCAATAAAGCGAAAGCGTTCAAAATTTCATCGTCGTATTTCATAAATATTTTAAAAGGCTTTCCTTTGGAATGCCCACAAAACTTCCCTGTTACATCAGATCCAGTAAACGCGTGGTAACCAAGTATTGCCCTTGCACGGTCTTCCCCAATGGCTTTATAAACTGTCGAGACGTTTAAAATATTGTTTCCTAGTTTGGTATTAACCTTTTTTATGTAAAATATGCGTTTTGGCCATGACGGTAAGAAGTCAATAAGAAGAAGTAGGACATTGGTGTCCGGCGATTTGACAAATAGGTTTGCTGTTTCTTGACATTTAAAGCGTGAACTATAAGGAGAGTGTCGGCCTCTTCGCGGCAGTGCTCTTCGATAGAAGGATGTTCAGGGACATTGGCCTTAGAAACAGACCCATACGTCACGAGAAACACCTTTAAATTATTCGATGAACTTCAGCTGTGTGCCCAAGTATCGCGTTAGCTCTGATTTTGTCTTAATTGAGGATAGCGAGTCTTTTAGTGTACGTGGGCGATATTAGTAGTGTCGTTGATGTGATAATAAGTTGAATTATTGTTTGTCCCTTTATTTCATGTTTGTTCTTTAAGATACCCTTCCTTATAGGTGTCAAATATTACATGTATTTCGTCATAACCAAAAGCCTTCTTCTGAATTATACTAGTAAATACATTAGCTAAATCTTGACACGTTTTAATTGAAGAATTCCTTTTCATGGACTGTACTACTGCCATTCCACCAATGAGAAGTACGTTACGCGAACCTATATCCGAATCGTTTACGTCGTAAATTCCGTATAGATTCTTTTTAGCGAGTGACTCAATTTCCTCGGCATTCACTACATTTTGAGTTAACAATTCTTTTTCAAGCGTAGAAATTGAGATATGTTGAAGCTGAGGAACTATCTTAGCTTTGTCCGTTGGTAAAATAGAGATGCATCATTTGAGAAAAGTCCCCTAGGAATAGCTCCAAATTCGTAGATGCCGATGCATTCCTTTAAATCGAGTTCCGATCGTTTTCGTGCAACGACTATAAAGCGCTGTAGTAAATCTGTCTCTTCTTTTAATTTGACCAATTTTTTTGGCATTGTCTGATTTGAAATATCACAGTTTGATCTTTTTCATGGGAGCCCAAATGGATAATATCCCTGCGTTAAGACGCTCGGATACAAAATTGTCGAAAGCTTCTTGACCAGCTTTGTCTCTTCTACGGATGTCATTCGCGGTCGTTTCGTCTAAAACCTTAAGACTTAATAGATTATGAAGGTCTTCAGTTTAAATTTCGAATGGATCGCCATGACTAGTTATAACGTTTCTCAATTTTACCGAATTTTCTTGTAGTCTCTTGTACTTATTTCCACCTAGCAGCAACAAACACAAAGAGAACGCAGCTAGCCTTTAAACACGCTAACGAAGGGTTGTGTACGAATTTAATTGGACGAGCGTCACGAGCCTTTACTCTGAACGTTTTACAGGCGGGCAAAAGACAATTTGCTAATTTTCCCCTTCTGATGGCAGCAGGTGCTAAAGCGTCTGGCCAATGAAAACTGTACACAAGAAAATCCACGACTTTTGACGGGTTGCGTTCTCCTTGTGTGGGATGTTGTGATTGTTGCTCCTAGTTTCCACTTAATTCGTGTTGTCTCTTAGATGTGTAAGTAGATTGAAGAGCTTCGCGGTTTTGGGTTAACCCTGTAATTTCTCCGTTAACTTTTAGGCGGCGGTTTTCGTGTTCGATGCCATGATCTGGTTCAATGGTTGCGAAGGGGATAGAGCTTTTGGTAACTCTAATATATCCTTTTTCGAGTTCTTCCCAAACAGCAGAATTTCTGTTTTCAATATTTTCAATTGTATGTACATACAAAGGGAGAAGTCGCCCGTAATTAAAATAATATTTTATAAGATTGAATGATTGAAGGCGTAAATTTAGGTCAGCCTTTCGTGTTGCTCTTATGAATTCTAGTATGGCTAAAAACTGCCTAGTGTAGCTCAGAATGTGTTGTAACATTGGGCTGGAATTATAGCTGTTTGTCAGTGTTTTTTGTAGAGTAGTGCTACTTTCAATCATTGATGCTAATGACGAAATTTCAATAATCTAGAAAGCTTTACCATTTGCGTCGGATTAGTCCGCTTTAGAATTTATAGAAAAGGTACGTCTGATATACGCCGCGTGACGTTTTAAATTTTCGGCCTCCACGGTAGTATTTTTCAAAAGATGAGCGATGTACAATTCAACAAATTCTAATAGGGTTGCAAAGTGAGCTTCCAGAGACCTTTAAAGGTTTCCTCCCTTCAATATTCTGGTTACTGAAGTAGCCGAGTAAATCCCAAACGCCACCCAAGCTTGGTCAATTCCGCTACCTTCCATATATTTCCCAAGAGCAGCTAAGGAACAAAATACGATGTGGAATTCGCTCGGTCTAAATAAAATGTTGATACCCATAGTTTCATCGGCATTTCGTACAGTTGCATATCTCAAGTTATCACAGTAACTGCGTCTGGTCCAAGTACACCGTTTTGTGCCATTAATATTCCTTGTATAAAAGTTGAATAATCGGTTGGTGAATTAGTTAGAAGAGGTGCTAAGAGCGCAACGTTACATTCATCACTTGGCTGAGATATTAAAAAATTAAACGCGGCCCATGTTCCGGATTTTTCCCCTTTACCTTTAAGAGCGGTTCCTAAAAGCCACGCTAAGTCTTCAATTGCCCCGACTGTATGTTGTGATTCGACTGCAATCAGCTTTATTGGGAACTGTTCTGCTACAATCACATCGGGTTTCTTGCAGGTATCAGTTGATTCAAAATGTGCTATGTAGTTTTAATTTATGTTTCATTTGAGTTCTGGTACCACGGGAGGTTTATCGGTCGCTTTTGCTTGATACACAGCTAAAGCAGTTCCGTGGAAAGAGTCTTGACCAGAAGGAGAAGAGATCAGAAAATCAATGTTGTCTAAGGCGATCCAAACAAATTTGTCCTTTATACCAGCCATCTTGGCATGCACACTGTTATATTTAGACATTTCTTCTCGCACTGCGTAACAAATGTCATTTTCGAAGGTGACCAGTTTATCATAACTTATAGAAAGTCCAAGATCATGTAGTTAAGAAATAAAACCTTTGGATCTCGTTCTTTTATGAATGCCCAAGGCTAGTCCAACTGTTAAAGGGGTTTCGTGATTCGATGAGATTCGTCGTTTTGGCTTGTAGCGCACTGGTCTTAATTGGTGTCGTGAATAAATGTAATAAATGATTTACTAAAGACGCTACACGATTATTGACAGTTATCGTTTCCTTTCAGTTTCTATTTCGTAAACTCCACAGATTACTTCTTTGCAGAATTGCGTAATTAGCTTCACTTCTTGATAATTCGTGAAGTTGCCTTCAAACTTCCAATCTTGACCGCTCGTTTCTCAGATTTATCGCTGCTTCCGTTAAAGTTTTCAAGTCCTTTTCGAAACTCTGATTATCTCTTTGGTAATCCGACATTGCCGCTTGAACTGATCTGGTAGACCAAACTGTTTCGGGTTAGTTAACCACATCCGACTTCTTGAATTGCACGACGGTAATTCTTTCAAGCATGAGATTTTTCAAGTGCCGTTTATAGTTAAGGTCTTCAACAACGTCAATGCCATTTTCCTCGATAATATTTTTATTAGTAGTTTGAATATTATTCATATTCAAAATGGCATTACTATCAGAGTAAAGTTCTCTAGATAGTGTGTCTAGTATTGCATGGTACGCAATTATTTTCTTGAACTTATCGTTTTCTAGATCTCCTAATTGGCATTCATTGTACGTGTAATTTTGTCTTTTTACGAAGGTTAAGCAGGAAAGATGGTATTTCATGCAATAGGCTACCGCGGCTAAGGTATCTTCTGTCAATGCAAGACCACTAGGATAAGTTATCACTTTGTCGTCTTTGGTTTTTAAAGCTATATGTCTTTTAATTGAGCCCCCATACTGGGTGCTGCAACTTCGAGGTTAGGTTCATTTTCTTCTTTTTGGCTATAAAAACACAAAGCTCTTTAACGAAAGATCTTTGTCGTTTTGAGTTAAAAGATGAACCTTCGTTTGGCCTTTTCCCTACATAAAAATTATGTTGGCCTATTTCTAAAATAAGAAGCGAAATAGTAGGTATGTAATCTTACCTGTTCGACAAAAATTAGTTATATCTTTTTTTTATTTTTCGGGTTTCTTTTTAGCTCGCTCAAGTTTCGATCGAAAAGTTAAAGATTGGTAACATTGTCTATGGTATATAATACTCGCTGTATCCCGATTGAGATCGCTTTGGCGAATTCTATCAGTTAGCGCCCTAAACTTATAACTCCCGTATTTATTATAAGAATTAGCATAGTCTCTAATTTTTATATTGACTCTTCTTTCGCAAATTGCAAACCAATTTTATTAGTTTTTTGGCAAATTAAACACTGTTTAAACGTTCTATTTTTACCGGTTGCCATCTTCGATATTTTGGTGCGCGAAAATTAAAGCTGAGACGCGTTAAGTTTAGTTTTCACTCTACTAGCGCCCGTAGCGGCATGTTTCTAAACTACGTACGAGCTTGCGCCAGTCAAGGGGAGGAGGGCGTAACTTCAACAGCTCATAGAGACATTACTACTTGACTTAGAGATTAGCGGTGGGCAGTTTTCAAAGCCCCATGAGCTAATTAAACAGAATGTAAATTAACATCGTTTTGTTCCCATCGGAATATATGCGATTTTAAAAAGGAGGGAGTAGACATTAATGCGCACCCCCCTTCAACTACGTCACTGGACATCTCACAAATATTTCGGTAAGCGCGTGATGCATTAAGGAAACACATTAAATTTAGTTCAAATTTTTATGACAATTAGTTGCTTTGTAAGAAAATAAAAACCATTTACAGAGGTTGTGAATTTCACCCACTTAATACCGACTTGCCAAAGTGGGAACATTGGTTTTATTTTTTCTTGATCACCCTAAAATAATAATCCAGAGTCAAATCGCTTTTTACATTGTATGCAAACGGAATTTTCACCTTAAAAGTTCACTTTAACGGACAAATGATGGCCCCACCAAAAACTATCATTATACGGAAGGATCGATAATCAGCGATCCCGACACCCACGATGGGCCGGAACATCATTCTGCGCTGGCTGGAACTGGCCCAAACCAAAGCATTTAAAGAGACGACTGAAGCCACTAAGCACCTCCTCGATCGCTGGTGGTCGCTGCGTAAACCAACTTTGACTACCCCACACTCTGATTCGAAAGGGACTACCAGAAGGGTGAACTGAACTGAACTGGCGTAAGGTGACGACTATTCTCATTGGATTTAAATGGTTTGAAGCCAAAGTGCAAAGGCCGGTAGAAATCTCAATCGATTTTATAAAAACCTACTTCAATTTTAAAGACTATTTTTTTACTCACTCGTAAAACAAAACTGAAACGTGCGTTGCAAATATCAAAAATACAACTATCTACAAAAAGGATTTTAAGTTTTCATTTTTATTGTAATAATTAAAATTTATAAACAGAATGCAGCTCACGGTCTGTTTTTGTAAGTCTTTTTCCCACGGACTTTACAGATCAAAATAACTATTTTCATATTCATCGCGAAACGTAGAAGACACGAGAACACACGTGTCGATCTATATTCTGTAAACATTTGTTTTTGAGAAGTTCCCCTTCCTTAAAAACTTGTTGAGGTTAACGGTAATAATTAGGGGGCTGTTGGCTCGCGCGGCATGAAGGGCCCCCTGAATTGATGACTTAGACCTTGGATATTATACTAGCTGATTATTATTATTATTAAACTGCTCAGCCTAGCTGTATACGCAGCACATGCTCACGATAGTTATCCTCATGTGGCCTAATTGATGGGTGTATAAATGCACTTATAAACGAATAATATCTCCCTGGGGCTAATTGTCAACTATACCCCTCCCCCTCCCATGATTATGCCATTTGTCCAAATTTCCTATAAGTTGTCCTATTCTAATGGTAATTATCCCACTTAACTCAATCTATTGTAATCGTTATTGTCTCACTCGATCTATTGCAAAGGAAATTATCTAACTCGACCTATTATAAAGGTAATTATCTCACTTGACCTATTGTAATCGTTATTGTCTCACTCGACCTATTGTAAAGCTAACTATCTAACTTGACCTATTGTAAAGCCAACTATATAACTTGACCTATTGTAAAGCTAACTTTCTAACTTGACCTATTGTAAGGCTAACTATCTCACTCAAACTATTGTAAAGGTTATAACCTCACTCGACCTATTGTAAATTTAATTATTTCACTCGACCTATTGCAAAGGTAATTATTTCACTCGACCTATTGCAAAGGTAATTATCTCACTCGATCTATTTTTAAGGCTATAATCTCACTTGACCTATTGTAAAGCAAACTATCTAACTCGACCTATTGTAAAGCTAACTATTTCACTCAAACTATTGAAAAGGTAATTATCTCACTTGACCGATTTTTCTATTGTAAAGTCAATTATTTCACTCGACCTATTGTAAATGTAATTATGTATCTCAACCTATTGTAAAGGAAATTATCTAACTCAACCTTTTGTAAATGTAATTATTTCACTCGACCTATTCTAAAGGTAATTATTTCACTCGACCTATTGCAAAGGTAATTATTTCACTCGACCAATTGTTTCGTTATTTACAGTTCCTTTAAACACCTTGTCTTATTCTTAAATATATATTTCTTTCCCACGTTTTCAAATTCGACCTTGTCTCTTTCTAAGAAATTTATTAGTTAGTATAGCTTTGGGCTACTCTGGCGGCGACGCTGGACGTCACCACCAGGGGGCCCGGGTGAAGCTCCTTATAGCTCTATGAAGTGACCGCGCAACGGACGGTCGTTGGGAAGGGGTCGTCATAGGTGACCTTGTGGCCAAAAGTATCCTGAATTTTCCCTTCCCCGTTATTATTCTCTCTCTCCGTTCTCTCACTGTTGGGATTAGCGAGTCCCCAACTTCTTTGTATTATGCCGTCGCGAGTCCCCTTTAACCCTTTATCTTTCCTATGAGATTATTGCCAGTCCGAATTGAGGGTTGCCAATTATCTGTTTCGGAGAAATTCTCCGTTGTTGTATATTTTAAGAAATTTCGATAGTTTATTGTTTGAATGCCTGGCGACTTGATGGCGCCAGGTTTGACATGACTTTTAAGCAGTGATTTATTGAAGACGCTACGGCTGACCCTTTGAGGTATCCCGCTTGTGGGAACTTGAAGATGGAAACAACATCATGTCGCCATCGTGATGATTGGTCGGGTCCAGTCAGGTTGACTGGTCTCGAGCCTCTTGATTGGGGTGGAAGTTCGCGCCACCGAAAACCACGTGACGAGGCCATGAACAAAACCGAGGTGTTGGCGCATTTTTGAGTAGACTTGACCGGGTCTCACGGTGACACCGAGACCACGAGGGTGACCGGAGCGAGAAACTCCTCGGCCACAAGTGGCGGTTGGTCAGACCTATTCCGGGAGTCGCAGACGTTAAATAAGTTAACTCACGCCTAAATGACCTCCGAGTGATAAACAGGCGAATCTACGGAGAAAGAAAAGTCACCAAGTGTGTGCGGTGTGCGGATTGAAACGCGACCGTATGGTCCGCGAACGAGTGCGGGTTTAAACGCCGATGGTATGGACCTGGAACCGGACTCTTAAAATAAGTATCCGATTTATCGAACTATATTTGTAATCATCTGTTTTGTAACATAAGTGTCAAATTTCTTGTCTTCATTCAATCAATCTAATTATTTTTATTCATATTCATTAAACTTTTTTTTGTTAATTATATTTATGGCAACTCTCAATCATTTAATTTCAAACCTTTCCCCTAGACACCCTATTCAACCTCGCTAACCCCACCAGTAAAGTTACGCGAGAGGGAGGACCATATTTTAAAGTAGGCTTGGTCGCCGGGTTTCCTTTAGGTTAGGAATAGCGACTTGGGTTTAAAAGTAAATCCCCTACAATTTCACTCGACCTATTGCAAATGTAATTATCTATCTCAACCTATTGTAAGGGCTATTGTCTCACTCGACCTATTGCAACGGTAACTATCTCACTCAACCTATTGTAAAGTAATTTATCTAAGCTTACCTATTGCAAAGGTAATTTACTACTATTTTGTCAGATTTAAGGGTCATTAGATTACCTAAATACTAGTTAAACCTTTGCTTATACTTTTGGTGACTGATATTCCGTTGAAAACGTCAACTTATTTCAAGGATTATTACCTCTCAGGGTAATTATACTTAACTACGTTTCAGACTATGACTACAAATTTAATTATTCGTTGGTAGGACATGTCTCTTTTTTTCCATTTAAAACAATTGGTCGTGATTTTACCTAATCGATGAAGTTTTCCTATTTCTCGTAACTACCGGACGACAGTTATACTAGAACATTCCTTATACATGTAAGTAGAGTACATTTTCAAGATTCCCGCATTTTTTTTTCGTTTAATAGTTCCTCGAATAATCTACGGATGGCGCCACTTTTGCGACTAATAACAAGGACATGGTGGGTTAACCTTATTACATCAATAAAAGAGGAGATAAAAGATCTAATAGACAAGTTAAGCCAGTGTAGGGGGAACTTGTAGGATTGTAGACGTACCTTTGTCTGTACAGCCTGCACCTTCAACAAGTCTTCCATACACGTTTTTTCGCCATTTTCGCAGCACCGTAACCAGGATTTGATTTCAGGGGGGGGGGGGGGGCACGCAATGGAAACAAATAAAAAAAATAAAAATTGTACATACAACCATACGGTTCATGGTGGGCACGGCCCGACCGCCCCCCCCTGGTTACGGCCCTGCATTTTCGGGCGCTAGATTAAGATACAAACAAAGACCTTGACGTCTTAATGGTTTTAATATCACACAGTGGCGTAGGAATGGGAGGAAGGTACAATAGTGCAATATAATTGTTCAATAGAATTAACTTATTCGTTTTAATACGTTTCTGCATTCTATTTTCTTCACATATCAGGGTTCGTACAAAATTTCCAAAATCAATTTTCCGGACTTTTCGAAGTTTTCCCTGGCCATTTTGCTAAATTTCCCCTGTACATTTTTGTAAAATAAAATAAAATATTTATTACGTATTTTTAATACATATTTCAAAAATTTAAATGGTTGATTTTTTAGGTCATTTTCATATTCCCTGACTTTTCCTTGACTTCTTGGAACCATTTTCTAGTTCACTGACTACTCCAGCTTTTCTAGTTCGTGTAAGAACCCTGCATATTATTTCGCCCAATGGCATAAGTATAGTTTTTGAAAATTTTCAAAAACCTCAAATAAACTAAATTTGCTTTAGTTTATTTCATAACCTGAAACAAAAATACTAGTTGAAACCGGCGTGGTTAAATTAGTTAAGGCTGTTTGATTAGCGTAGCCAGAAATTCTTCGGGAAGGAGATCAGAAATTTCTGTAATTAACATATAAAATAATACAAATTCTGATATTTTAAAATAAATTTCAGTCAAAGATACAAAAATTCGAAAAAAAGGGTTTCTCCGTGGATTATCTTTGTCTATACCACTGGCTTAATACTATGAGCCTAGTGGAATATCTTCCAAAGATGGAATATGTAGTCAAATGCTCCTCTTAAATGGTTAATACCAATATTTAATTGCATGAGCTTTTGTGTTTTATCTTTCCCTTGTTTATGATTCTTGAAATTTTTTTGGACACGAAATAAAATATCTCGAGGGAGGAAAGCGAACGACTGGATACATCCAGTTGATTTGATTTAGTTTTTTGGCATAATGATTTTTCTGACGATATTACTAACGAAATATTACTCGAAAAATGTTTATATATTGCACCGAATAGAGATCGATGGTGATGTAAGCTATAGTTATACGGCTTATAAAGTAGTATCTATCAGTAGCTTTGGGCTATGGCCGCCATTATGAGGACAGTTTTTATCTATAGAAAAAAGCATGGGTCACGTCGACATATGTCACGCCGATATTACTCCATAGCGTCCGTAGCTCTGCGGGTAATTTCTTTTTGGTGGAAATGATAATAGTTGGTTTTTTTAAATTACAGGACGCTAACGGATGTTGTTAAAATAAATAATAAGAATAAATGCCCACGAAATGGTAAATATTAAGCATTTCATAAGGGCGAGGTGGTACCGATAGATATCGCAAAAACATTATGAGTGATAATTCAAAATCCAGGTTGAAAAACCCGCCGATAAGCTAATAAAATTTTCTGGTGGCACAAACGACCGCCATTTTTGATGTAGATAAACTGAAACATTTTAACCAGCGTTAAAAAGATAGCTGGTAATAATTAAGATTATTTTATACGAATGACAAAGAAAATGTCCCGCCTAATATGCTGATATAGGCACTACCGATCTCTTATAGCGAGTCCCGGTTATGTAAGGAAGTGTGCATTGTTAAGAGACCAATATTCAATACCATGTCGATTATTAACAAATTGCACGGAAATGTATTTTGGCCAATATCGTAGTAAAACCAATAATCTTATTGGTTTCGTACGAAATTATAAACCAAGACATAATATAAACTTTCACTTGGTAATAAAACCTCAAAGATTCGCAATCTTAGTTCATAAGTACAAGTGTAAGAATTTTATTAGATGATAAATTTAAAAAAGCCTAAAAAGATATTCGAAATTTAGAACCTTCATATGAAACCGTATTGAAAATCAGTTTCGTATTTTGGGCTAGTTCAGGACGAAGTGCGACGAACATTTAAAATATAAATTTTGGATGTCGCCTGTTTCACTAGACCACCCAAATACTCTCGTTATGAAGTAAGATTTTACAGCTATTTAGCCGCTCTCTGCGTAATTATATTTACTGGTGAAATCTAGACCCCCTTTAGGACATTGTCGAATGCTACTTTTAAATGAATTGTGTTAAATTTTTGAAGCACCAAAATCAATATTGGTGTGGTACTGTACCTAAACGAAAATACTCCTACCATAGGCGTTTTTTAGATAGGACATTTTTTAACAGGAAAACACGGAATATTTTCAAAAACCAAACTGTGTTTAGTCAAATCTATGGTACATTTTGTTAATACAAATGAAATTTTGGTTGATGCAAAATTGGATTATTCATATAAAGAAAAAATATTAAGCGAAATTAAGTTGTAAATAATTTAAAGGACAAGTTTTGTTTTAATTTAAAGACGTATTTTAAATTTAAAGCAGTATTTTTAATTTAAAGACGTATTTTAAATTTAAAGCAGTATTTTTAATTTAAAGACGTATTTTAAATTTAAAGCAGTATTTTTAATTTATAGCATATTTTTAATTTAAAGCAGTATTTTTAATTTAAAGCAGTATTTTTAATTTAAAGCAGTATTTTTAATTTAAAGCAGTATTTTTAATTTAAAGCAGTATTTTTAATTTAAAGCAGTATTTTTAATTTAAAGCAGTATTTTTAATTTAAAGCAGTATTTTTAATTTAAAGCAGTATTTTTAATTTAAAGCAGTATTTTTAATTTAAAGCAGTATTTTTAATTTAAAGCAGTATTTTTAATTTATAGCATATTTTTTAATTTTAAGCTGTATCTTTAATTTTAAAAAGTAATTTTTAATTTATTATGTTATATTATTATTATTATTATATTTATTTATAATTTAAAGCAGTAAATTTACTTTAAAGCAGTATATTTAATTTAAAGCATTATTTTAATTTAAAGCAGTAATTTTATTTGAAAGCAATCATTTTAATTTTAAGTAGTTTTTAAAATTTAAACCATTATTTAATTTTAAGTAGTTTTTAAAATTTAAACCAGTATTTATTTTTAGAGCATTTTTTAAATTTAAATCAGTATTAATTATTAGAGCATTTTTTTTAAATTTAAAGCATTTTTTATTATTAATGCATTTTTTTTAAACTTAAGGCAGTATTTATTATTAAACCGGGTTAAAGAAAATTTACAAAACCAGGTATAATCCAACTCTGCCGAAAGCTGATAAAAACCTTTTATTAATTCATGGAAATCATGGTACCTGAATATACTCTAATATTTACGAATATTTCGCTAAGCCCGCGGGGTCACCATTTAAACAAGAATATTATTTCCCAGCTCAAAACAGTATACAGAGTTTTGCCTTTAAGTCTATTATGATATCCCCGTCACGTTCCCTCCCTCACCCGTGTTTGCTCTCGTGTCACTTACTAATCAGTCGCGCTTGAATAATAATGGTCCCCGAGTCTCTCTTTTCTCGAATTTCGAATACGGCGGGACTGGTAAATCGCTAAATAGACTAGAAGAAGAATGAGCTGGGGGAAACTGGCGGTCGGGAAATATTTGTGAACAATTTAGATTCGAGGGGTGCAGATGCGGTGAACGCGCGAGGGAGATATAGAGGCGGGGGTTTGTCGTTTAGAAATTGGGCTTTCGCGGGGGCCTGGGGTTTCTCTTCGGATGCGGGGATGGGCACTCTCCGGCCGTTTCGGAGCGGGCGGCAGTGTTCAGAGTCAAAATGAGCCTACATTTTCGAAAAGTGGGAAAATCAGAATCTACTCTTTATTTCTCGGCGCGATCGGAAAACTTTTAAGTTGGGGCACGGGCCATTATTATTTTATCCAAAAATTCGTATACTTCGTTCTAAATTTTTATTACTATATATATTTTTTTGTGTTCTTTCTTATATCTCATCCGTCAATGAATACATTGATCATAAACTTTAAGTCGATATCTTTAGAAAATTATCTGTTAACATGGCAAGATTCTTTACAAAGGTATCTTTGGACGAATCTATCGAAAATCAATTTTACCGTTATATCATCTTAACGCTGCTCGCGCCTGAATTTTCCAAATAATTTCTGTAAAAAGACTGAATTCAGACCCAAATAAAGGGAGTGAGATTATAAATTTTCCGGATATTGCGATTTTTCCTCAATTTTATTATCGCCGTCACTGATTAAAGTAAAAATATTTCAATTAGTTAAAATTTAATAGAAACATCCTTTTTGTTAGAATGATTCTCAAAACGTGTTACAGGGAAACTAACATTTAGGGTGAAGCTTTTCTATGGTAAATGTTTTTAAAAATTCTAGATGAATGCAAATTTTACCTTTTAGTGGGAAATTATTAATCATATCTTAGACACTTCTATAACTATTTCAATATAAGCTTTTACACAATATTATTAAGAAATTACTAATAAAACAAAACGAAGCACCAAAAATAAGAAATTTTACGTTTTTTAGATAATTTAAAAATTTTACGTTTTTTAGATAATTTAAAAATTTTACGTTTTTTAGATAATTTAAAAATTTCACGTTTTTTAGATAATTTAAAAATTTCACGTTTTTTAGATAATTTAAAAATTTCTCGTTTTTTAGATAATTTAAAAATTTTACGGTTTGTAGATAATTTAAAAATTCAACGTTTCAAACCAGTCTAGTAAGGTTTGGCGTTTTAAAAGTAAAACTTCTAATAACGTTACCCCTCCTCATATGTGGATCGGTCTATTAAGCTGTTAAAAGGATAAATAATTGATGGTTCTTATAAGTTACATAATATGTAAGACATAATCACCTCACATAACATAAGATAAAGGTAATGCATGGAATTTTATAATATAACTTGAAATCGGCTGAAAATGGCCCAGTTGCTAAGGTTTTTTTTCATTTATATATGGTAATGGCACTTCTTAGCTTTAGCCATGGGTGCCATGTTAATATACAAATTTTTCTCATGAGTGATGTTCTATGACGTCATAGTGAGAAGTCCATTTTAATTACAAATCAATAATATTAAAACAAAGCTACAGCTATATACTATTCGCGACCGAAAACTATCGCACGCCCCAATTGGTTCGCCATTGAAAGCAAGATAGGTGGCGGCTAAAGCAGACACGATTAGTTTTTCCTTTGATATATTAATTTTTTTTTTAGAATAAAACGTTCTTGTGACTTTTTAGTCTGTAGCAGACGCTAGATCATAGGCACTACCTCGAAGAAGCTAGCACTGTTACGCCACCTAGTCTCGTTTCGGTCGCGAATAATCTAAATTAAAAGCAATTGCATAAGTTACGTAATAGAACTGAGTATGACACCGAGGGGCAAGTCACTCCGATTTTGGGTGCGTCTTAATCATAGTTAAAATATTAAATCAGGGTAATCGTGATTAAATCAGGGTAATAGATATTAAAAAATCTAATCACGATTTAAACGAGATTTAATCATTCTTATCATTATCTTATCTGTTTAAGCAGGATTTAATAATTTAAACGAGATTTAATCATTTAATCATGATTAAACGTGACTTAATCAACTTAATCATGATTAAACGTGACTTAATCAACTTAATCGTGATTAAATTGAATTTAGTCAAAATAATCACGATTAAATCGGATTTAATCTTTTGAGGGGTGCGTCGTTAATTAAGGAAGTGACCTGCCCCTCGTATGACACACCCAATTCTCCCCACTCTAATTGAATTAATGATTGTCGGTTCAGCTTAAATAAGAACGTGGCTAAGAACTAACAATTATCGCTATTAGCGTTTAGAACTAGCGGGTCAGGCTAGCCTAAATTTCGCCACCGCCCAAGGAGCAACAATGGCTTTGTAGAATTTTAAAAGCATTTAAAAGTAAAAGTAATGCTTACTTGGGTTTAATTATAATTCATTGATAAATAAGATCATTAAATTGGCTATCAAACTACCTTGGCATTTATTTAGGCTCAGCAGCCCTTACGAAAATCACTTGATCATATTTTGGGCATTGGATCAAGTTTGGATAAAATCATATCCAGAACGGATCAAATATTTTTTTATCAAATAATTTTGATCAACATTTGATCAAGTCATATCTAGAAAGAATCAAATATCAAAAGTACACATCAAAGAAAATATTTTAACAAAATTATTACATTATTTATAATTATAAATATACTTTTATTATTTATTTATTGGTTTGATTATTTATTAATTTATTTCTTTATTTATTATTTATATTTATAAATATACTTTAATTATTTATTTATTTATTTATTTAATTATTTATTAATTTATTTATTTATTTATTTATTTATTTATTTATTTATTTAATTATTTATTAATTTATTTATTTATTTATTTATTATAATTAACTTTTATTATTATTTATAATTATATTATAATTGTTAATAACTCAACCTTTTGTGCATGTTTATGAATTATTCTGGTGAGGTTTTCTAGGCTATACCTAGTATAGTTAGTAACCCGAAATTTACCTCTAAGCCTACACTATTACAGATCATCTTACGGCTTAGGGTATTTTCAGTAACTATATGCGTTGTTAATAAGTTTTAGGAAGAATAAAAGACGTCGTTACTATGTAAATATTGTAAAAAAGATTTTATAAAAAAAAACCCTTTTAAAATATATATATATGCAAATGTAACGACATCTTTTATTCTTACTAAAACTTATTAAGATCATCTTACGTAATTTTATTACTTTAGTCAAAAGACACTGCATCAGAATTGGATGAAAACATGCCCAAGCGATCATTTGATCCAACGTGGGAAATCTACTCACTCTACTGTATTGAAAGTCATACGGTTACATTTTCTGAAGGCACGCAGATGTATGATGGCTGGAACAAGATAAGTTTCATTCGAGATATACTACCAAGATTGTATTTGTTTATACTTAGGGGTAATCACTATGAGATACGTATACGTAGGCATCAATGTCTAGCGGGGAAAGGTAAAAAGTCACCGTGTGCCCTTCAAGTGTGTCGGAAGAAAACATTTTAAGGGAAACAATGAGATTCTGGGATTGTTAGACTGACATTTAAGGGGAGGAGCATACAATGGGCCTATTGGAGTTTTTTTAAATATCAATGATAACAGCAAAGCCTACACTACACTAAACTGACGAACTAGTAAGAAGTCATAATATATTAATTAAAATAATAAACGGTTATTAATTAAAACATATAAATAATGAATACTGTACAAGATGGAATGACAGAATATAATGTAACACAAAAAACGCTATAAGCGGATATATATGCACCTCGGATCATACCAGTCAACCTATAATCACCGGTGGTCTCATCATTATGCCCTGCTCAAACGTCCACAGCCCTGCGCATCGAGAGAACTTACTGATCTGTCAGTCACACGTGTGACGCCACATAGTCATTTTTATCAAATATTAAAAAGACAATTCCTAGCTGAACACTACAAAGGAATACCTGCCTGTCGAAGAGATAATTGGGGCGTTTACGTGATTTCAGTCTCACGTGGTAAGGCGTCATCCATGGTTTTTTGTAAAGTTGTTAATTTTCCGGAGAAAAAAAATGCGGAAAAATTTCCAGAACATTTTCCGCAAATAAGAAAAATAGAAATTGAAACATCAATTACTTTTTAAGGGTTTTAAATGTTTTTAACTTTTTATCGATGTAAAATGTCTAATAATAGTACACATACTCCAAAACATTAATAGTATTACATTGTTAATCAGTTTAAACTAGTATAGAGGCTTCGTTCTACTTTTAGATTCGAAAAAATTAGGCGAAAATGCCGCTTTATTTAAATTTGCAACCAATATTAGACTAATCATGGAATGAAAACTTTTTAATTTTTTTCGGAAAAATACGGAAAGGTTTTTGGTAAATTTTCGAGCAGAAAATTTTCCACGTAACTTTTCCTACTTACAACTCTACTTTTTTGCATACAAAAAAACAGCGCTCAATATTGAGAAATAACGTGAAAGTGAGTAATTTCGAATTGAGTCGAACGTTTCGGAGTCGTGCCTGAACTTTGTGAAAATGCCCAACCGTGTTTGAAAGCGGCTAAAAAGACAAGCCACACCGGCGTAAAGCTCCGTCGGAGGAAGAGAAATCAAACCAGAGGGCGTCAAAAAGGGGGAGTCTATTTGAAAGGCTGTTTGAAGGGTGCCATCTATCGGCAATATGAGCGCTCGGTGGGGTGGAAAGCGATGTAATTCGATTAAGTTGACTAGCGGGCTTCGAAGTCTTCCCTAATACGGTTACAGGCGACCGGTGATATATCGCTGGTGGAGATGAATCTTAAATAGACAAGGGACGTACGCGTGTCGTTTTCTGATGAGACGCCATCTCTCGGTGGCCGCTCAAAATAAACACCATTTGTTTGGAATATATTACTAACCGCTACCGAGACCAGGGGGCGCTGACTGTCGTTATTCTAACGCGTACATCGCCGCCTCTGGTTTTAAACGTAGGTGCGCTTAATCCGCAAATGTTTGTCACCTCCGGGGCTGACAGCTGTCACTCAGGAAGGCTTTAGAGAGCTATTACGGCGAGCCTCTTTGACAGACGACGTAGTTTAAAGCCTGATACGCTGCGCGTAATTGACCATTCTCCTAATTAGTAGAGATTTAAAGCGACAATAAATTACTTTGTACCTTTTTATAAACACTCAGGAATCCATATCTTTACTTGGAATGCTTATCCTGCCGTATCGCGTATGGTAAGATCACTCTGATGTCTTTGGCCCCGCCTACTAGAGAAAAAATCCCCTAAAGAAACCGTCAGCCACATCGAGACGAAAATCTGCCGCGATAAGCATTCGTAGTAGATGTATGGATTCCTGAAAAACTTAATTTGATTTTCATCTTTTTCAGTTGTATCATTAAGATTTAACTTTTTGAACGAATCTTATTTGGCCTATATTAATTTATAATGAGAGGTCTAATTTTGATTTTATAGGGGAAATGTACTTACTCTTTAAATATTTAGAGGATTCAAAGCACCGTTAAAATCATCCTCCCTACAAAGAAATACACACGTTCTTGATATGAAATAAGAATAGAATATATATCAAATATTTTCCAACAAAGTTAAAATTTAAAATAACAGTGACGCTGCTGTCTATGTTGTCTGTATTCGTAATAACATCCGCAACACGGTTTAAAAGAACACAGCTAAAATAAATATACAACTACTAACGATTGGACATAAAACACATGATTCATCTGTGAAAATTAGTTCTGTAAAATTTGGTTTGCAAGGTTAAATGCAAAGTCCTTAAGTAAAATCAAAAGTAGACGAATTACGCCATCTACGGAGCAGTTCATGAAGCTGCCCGATGGTTTTTTTAATCTGCCGACCATTTGAGTAGTCTTGGGGAACATTCATGTGGAGTATATATAGAAAAAATTAAAAAAATCGACCAATTGACGATTATTTATAATCCCATTTATACTCTATTAACTAAATTATTTAGAACGCGCACAATATTTTAGAAGTTGAGTGATGTGACATCTGTTGTCAGTTTGTATAATTATAATTATAATTTAGTATTAAGTTAAAACATTAAGCAATCGTAGAACGCTTATGATTAAGATTTTTGAAGAGTCCTATTAAATTAATACTTACAATATTAAATAATTTGGGTTTGATTCGAAGTTCACCTAAGTAGTTAACTTTAACGAACAAATGATGGCGCCACCAAAAATTATCATAAGTTGACGAATATTCTTATTGTAGCGTAATGAGTGCCGTCGTATATAAATGGTAAATTTATGATACATACGGCTCAGTGAGTTTCAGGGTCGAAATTACCATTATACACACTGCCTAGGGCCTACCAACTCAAAAATGAGGCCCTGAGTAGTGTCAGCGCAAAGTCAAGCAATTTACCTATCTTTTCCCCTAAAATGGCGGCCATGGTCAAATCAAGGATAGTCATTATCTAAAAAGGCAGGCCCTCAAGCGTTTTATAAAATGGTGTGACTCTTAAGTCTGAAAGTCAAAAGGAATAATGCCTTATGTCATGGGCGCGATATTTCTTATTTTTCGTAATTATTTCGCATTTTAATAATATTTATAACACCTTGTCCAAATTAGATATTCCTATATTTTTCTAAGAAATTTCGTCAGGTTTAATTAAAGTGCAGTTAGTTTTAATTTAAAAGCTAAAATTTAAAAATATAATGTAAACTAAAATTTTCAAACAATTAGAAAAAGTTCTTGAAGCGAAATTTGTTTTCGTGATTTAAGGGATACACGGATAATGCTGGATTCCTTATGTTGAAATACTTAAACGTGCGATATTCAAGATAATTTTAAAGCAAAATTACCAGAGCGTTTTATTTGCATATTTAACTATTATCTAACAAAAACGGTTTGATTAAAATTCCAAAACCCTATTTCCCAAGCGAGAATAACGCACTAATCGTTTTTGATAACATATTTGTAATTTTCATGTGTTTTGACAATTTAAATATGGGTGGCGCCAAAATCGTAAAGATTGCGATTATTTTAAAGCGAGTGACGGCTCTCTCATTGCTACCTGTATTATGAAAAGGCCCCTGTTAATAGAGGTGTCCATGAATCTATCCGATTCATCAAAAAACCACGAAGTTACTGGAGAGCTTGCTGCCATCTATTTATTTCAAAGGAAGATAAAATTAAAAATAGCCAAATGATAACGTCGCTAGTGAGCTATTGTAGAGTATTATAGTTAGACCACTTAAACTCTATTTAGTGGACTTTAGCCTAAATTATATTTCCCATCCAAAAATATTGGTTTTTATTGCTGTAATTTATCTTATTGACCAGTTTACAAACGATCCAATCAACGCGAGGGGTACCTATAAGTACCACCATTTTGATTCCGACGCTAGCGACATCTATTGAAAAAAGAGCTTGTTCACGTCGAGCCGCCACTGGCTTTAATGTTTCTCGTACGAGTAGGAGATTACCCGACCAAGTTTGTATATATTAACATTAAGGAAGAGTGACTATAGGTTGAGAGGATCATGTTCCCCGACACGAGAGAGGGGGAGGGGAGGAAAAACGTCACTGTCGTGCGCTTCACTCGCGTGCGAAGACGTCAGTTTTAGAGATACCTTGCTGATTTGATTTTGTTACGGGGGAGATGCTTCGAGCGTCATGGGGATTGGGAGCCAAGCCAAAAACCGTCTCAACGTGGTCTTTCTTCTTAACCAGAAATAAATACCTTCTTACAAAAGCCCTTCGAACTCTAACCTTTCGAGATATTTTTACCTTACGCGAGACAAAAAAATAAAAAATAATATTTTCGTCGATATTCTCCGTGTAGAGAAAACTATCGATCCTGACGGCCTCAAAAGAATCTATGGACGGCGCAACGGCCGGATCGTCCTAATGAGATACCAAAATATCAGAAAAACGGAATAATTTTTGTCTCGGGGCTTCTTGTAGAAACGCGAAAATATTCCAACGAGAAAGAAAAACCAACCGCGCTTAACAATTCCGTCGCCCGAGGGCGCCACTTCAGCCATTCGCGGCATACTCCCCCGGTTTGGCCACGACGGAGAACTCAGCCGAGAATTCGGGGACGACGTAGCGAGAAGGCGAGGAAAGTGGAGAATCAAGAAGGCGCGAAATTGATAGCCCGAGAAATCCCTCCCTCCGCCAACGCCCTCCACCGTCGAAGCCTCCCCTTTTCGCGCTGGAGTGCACCCTCGGGCGGCGGAAAACGGCGCCAAATTGGGATTCTTTTTCCTCGTTATTAGCTCCCTCTCGCGGGCCAACTCGCCGCTCGAACCCGCGCCAAATCCTCCCTTGATTCGCTGTGTCAACATCGAGGTTCCGGAAAAGTTTCGGAGCGCTCTGCCTTCTCTAATTTCCGAGTGCGCCGTTCGATAAATTTCACCGAGGCTTAGTTACTGTCTGTTGTTTGCCTTTCCTGCGCCGTGCCTCGCTATGTTAAATAGAAACTGACTTTACGCGCCTTAAGACCGCGACTGATAGGCCTTTCGTTTACCGGCTCAATACCGATTGCTCTTTCACTTTTAATCACGCAGTCAGCACTTGCCAAGCAAAATAAACTAACGGCATAAATTAACGAAAATAAATTTCTACGTAATGTCAGAAGTATATTTTAAATCTTCGAGGAGGAAGTATCCATTTAAAAAAATGAAACGGGCGTAATCGTTTGCTCTTGAAAATGTTAATGACGATGACAAATGTAATACCCACCGCGTACACTGCAAATTCCAGACACGCTTCAAGGTCAGAAAAATACACGCATTAATATCGACAATTTTGGTAACGCACACAATGACCAAAAGTCATCCGGTGATCTAAATTTCATGATCTTTACAAAGTGAGCCTCAAAGTTATCTTATTTTACACAAAATAAGATCGGTCTAAATGATCCTAAAGTGAAATAAAACCGTTCTAGTCTTTGTGATCTGAAATTATTAATTTAAAATATTTTTAATAAAAACGTAAACACACTACAGAACCTTTCAGTTTGCAATCCATTTTCGAAGCTCTTGTAATAATAATGGCTTATAACCTATTTTGAAAGTATGGCCATTGGATGAAGAAAACCGGCAGTTAAATCGATTTCTAGTGTATAGTACATTGGTAGCAAAGTAAGTTATATCGTAGAAATCGTTTGTATCTTTTCATGCAAAATAATCTCGAATGAATTTCCTACACTTGCAAATTTTTCCATTCACGATGGATCATTTAAATAATATTTGGGATTTGATTTGTTAATTTCACAATACTGACTTGCATTCTTCAATAATATAAATTTATATTTTATATATTGTTCTTTTTCGTCTATTGCAAGTGTTATTATCCTGTAAGTACAATATTTATAAACCATATTTTCAAGCTGTCCTAGTTTATTAAAATGATTCATTTTTCAACCGAATTGCAATCAAATTTTCCAAATCAACCCATCTTGAAAAAACAGCGGAACATGAAAACCAAAACCAGATATAAATGCTCTTCCGATGACAGTTATAAAGAAAAATACATAGCAAAAAATGACTGACGCTTACAATCATTAAACAGTTATTAAAATAATTAAATACTTATTAAATTATTAATTACTAGTTAATTATTTTATTATTTTATCAGTACATATCTTTTTTAATGTAATTATGTCAGACGTTTACTAGAAAGGTATCTATGTAAGCTATTAAAATAAAACATGTGCTATTTTTCCCGACGCAAAAGTCACTGTGTGATGTTATTCACCCCCAACTATTCTTTCCCCCGAAAAGTACTTTGACAAATTGATGATTGCGAAGGTGCGTGTCTGAAACGAATAACTTCAACAGTTAGCTAATTCAGTTACCTCAAGCTTGTTTTCCACTAGCGCGCGTCATAATGTTTTTTTCTTTACGCGCGTAAAAACGTTTGAACGTTTCAAAGCTGAGAAACGCGTCGTTGCGCGCGCCAGTGAAAAACAAGCTTAAGAAGCTAGGTTGCAGTTAAGTTAAATCGTTGCATACGTAAGTTCGTCTGCTTTCCGATCACAAAACGTAAATAATGCTGACGAGTTTCAGTAATGATTCGCTTCTCCCAAATTCTCTGACGAATAATATTGGTCAACCCAATTGAAAGCAGCAGACGAATTGATATCGCTAACTACAATTCAGACCAGTCACGCATTTTTCTTTCTAACTATCCAGCCGGAGTAAATCGTCTTAAATTCACGGTGTAGTGACCAGGGTTGAACATAAGACACTAGTCACGGCTTTTGACTGCTAAAATAAATTCTATGACTACTCAAATTATTCGAAATCTGGGGCTCACTTGTCAATTTGACTAGTGAAAAATGTACCTAAATATTCATAAAAATCGCGAACAAGGCGTATCATAAATTCATCAATCCCATTTTATTTAAAAAAATCATAACATGCTTGTAAAGTTTGTAGAAAATCTAGAGTCCAGAGAGTCCACTGCACCTCATACAAGTTTGGATTCAGAAACTCGATCTAAAATTAATGCGCCGTTTGGTGATGTTATCAATGAAAATATTTTGAACTTGTCAAAGACTCCAATCGTGAAAAATTTGTGATCAGCCAAAGTCGCGTAACTCAAGTGATAATAAACTCCTATTTTAATTCTGACGGGTAAAACAAAATGTCGGCCTTACATCTGCGTTTTATACCCCCATTATTACCCCCACTAGTCAGTGACTTGTAAAAAAATATATTAATGTCCAGCCCTGCTAGTGACAGTAGTGTAGTGAAGTGAAGTTAGTTTAAAACTGGGATGCGAAGAATTGGAAAAAAATGGAAAAAGTGTAATCATTTTGTTTGACCAAGTGTTAGATAAAAATCTTGTGAAACTCTCGCTACTAAAATCACACTAACAACTAAGTGGCACTGGGTTAAAACTTGGAATGTCAGATTCTTCCCTGAGTTCATCGGTTTCCCTTTACCATAAAATCTCGATGAAGTTAACGGTTATAGTGAGTCTAGTGAGCATTGGGTTCGCGAGGCATGAATGGTTTTCCACCACCCTCCGGTATAACCCTCCTCCTGTATTCTTGTAAAGAATCTTCGGCCACTGTCATGAAGCGTTCTATTCCAATGGCCTAGGAGGTCGTCTGTTTTTCCAGGCATGCTGTGGAGCCCTCCCCACTGGCCGACGATTTCAGGAAATATTCCAAGAAAACCCGGCTTGCCTTCTTTGTGGGCCGCCAAATGAAGAAACTCTCCTCGCGTTTGATGATCCCGATATCCGGCTGATTGAAAATACTAAAACGCTTCTGAAGATTTGGTGGCCCGTCCGCAGTGAAAAACGAAGGGCTACGCCATAGTGTTCGCGGCCTCTGACCGTGTTATATGGTTCATTTTACCATTTTGTATATATTTGTATATAACGCTTGTTCATTTTACTGAAGTTCTTTTTTTATTGCGTTTTTTATATAATATCTTGAAACTGATTATATTCACGTTTCTTATTGTTTATCTGTGTCTGTATTATCATTATATACCAGTGAGCCTTTGATCCTCCCTTATTTAAAAGCGATCTTTTGGGTAAATAAAAATGCATTCATACATTCATTCATTCAACCCGCGACTACCTGATTTAAAGGCATTAAAAGTCGCTCGATAACTTGGGTCTCAGGTTGCGCGTAACTGATTATTATTAATATGTGACTATCAGAAAACATAATTTTAAAGTCCAAAATTGAGTAAAATCATGAGGGGTGGTCCAAATTCCGTCGCTACGTTATTGCGGTTTAGACAGCTTAATATATTGATCTCATCTTTTCTCCATTACTGCGAATCAAGATTGTATATGACGGGTTGACCAACCCAGTTCGAAGTGTCGATTTAAAATGATCTGAGCAAAACGGAGTTTATAGCCGGGTAAAAAGAAACATAATATAGACGAGGTCGTTTCTTTTCCAATAAAGATCTGTTTGTTCTGTATAAAGGTTCTTTCGTCGCATTTTGACTCGCGCGCGCGCGAATCAATATTGATCTTCTTCCCATTCGCGGGACAAAGGCGTAATGCCGCCAAAGTCGAGTGAAAACACATTAAAATATTTCGTAGGGACCATCGCCTCAAAGAGTCGGGCCGACTTCAAAGGGAAAGCCACACCGGGGTGGTCGAGGCGGCTCTTCACGCCGTCAAATATCCCCGTAGCCCCGCTACCGCCGCAATACCGCATAAGCGCCAAAAGCGATTATCTCAGATGTTCCCTGGTATTATTCGGTTTATTTATGGCGCGTAAGATTCCAATAGCAATTATTATTAATTTTATACTCAATTGTATATTGTATATTGTAAATTGTATAATATACTTTTGTGTTATTTATTATTAAACAATTATTAATTGTGTATTATACTATTATATTATATATTATTATATAATTATTACTTTGTGGGAAATATATTATTTTATGTTTTTTATTGTGTATTATATATTATTATATGCTATTTATTGTGTATTATATATTATTATATGCTATTTATTGTGTATTATATATTATTATATGCTATTTATTGTGTATTATATATTACTATATGCTATTTATTGTGTATTATATATTATACTTTTATGATATTTATTAATATATGTGTTATTTATTTTTATATGTATTATTTATTGTGTATTGTATATTATACTTTTATGTTATTTATTATTATATGTATTATTTATTGTGTATTGTATGTTATACTTTTATGTTATTTATTATTATATGTATTATTTATTATTATATGTATTATTTATTGTGTATTGTATATTCTACTTTTATGTTAATTATTATTATTCGTAATATCATATTGTATATTATACTTTTATGTTATTTACTATTATATAATTATTAATTATTATCATACTGTTATATTATTATATAATTATTAATTATTATCATACTGTTATATTATTATATAATTATTAATTACTTATAATACTGTTATATTATTATTATATAATTAATAATTACTTATAATACTGTTATATTATTAATATATAATTATTTCTTTGTGAAAAATACCGGATAAAATAACAAGATACATTTAATCCTTGCAAAAGAAAATAAATTAATATTTTTAAAAATAAGTGGGAATTACATTGTTTTTCAAAATCGAAAAAGTATTTTCATAATAATTGAAAATTAAACTGTTTTCTCATAAAAAATGGATTCATAAACCAATTCATATTTTAAGCAGCTGAAGTATTTTATAATACATACATTTATGTTACTAAAAATGGTGTTTTGTTTTGAATTTTTTGATTGATACTAATTACAGCTAAACATTGAAATCTGTGCAATTTAAAAAATGGCGTTTACTAGGTTTTGCCATCTGCTAAAATACATCGACAAATATCGGTTTCGGTTCCTTTAAAAGTAAATTGGCCATTCTTTATTTCTTGGTAGTTCTTGCAAAACTTCCTTTCTGGCTCGCTATTTTCGACACCGCTTTCGCGCAGTTGTTTGAACAAGAATATATTTATAGCTACGGTGAATGACTAAATTGAGACCATCATGGTCAAATGTTACCCTGGCAAGAGAGGTTGGTGAATGGAATTCGTCACCTTCGTCGGAAGACGTCGGTTTTGGGAAGCCAATGAGATGATTGGATTTCTTAAGGGGGAGGAGCTTGCGGTTAGAGCGTGAGAGGGAACGCGGGAGCAACCCGAAAAATATTTTCAACATATTAATTCTTCCTTAGAAAAAATAAATACATTCTAGGTTTGAACACTTCAGCTCCATTCTTCACTTGAGGAAACAATGCTCAATTGTGCCGCCAGATAAAATACGAAGCAAATAAAGGTATTAACCCGCGAAAATGAAATGCTTTTTGTACGTTGTGTGTAAACTGAGCAAACACCTTTTAGTTATTTTTTACCCGAGGTAAAAAAAAGATATCTTTTACGATTCTATTTGACTGGAACGTTTTTGGGAATGTTAAACACAAACTGATGTAAAGAAATGGATTTATAACCAGAAACTAAACATTGTATCTTGCTTAAAGTCAGTTTCTAGCATACACAGAATATAGATATTTTTAGTTAAATTATAACTAGCGTAATTAATATAAGTATGACACTGAATGTTTTTATTTAATGATAGTCTGTCGGGAAGTTATTGCCTAATGGGAATCTCGAGGCGCTAACCAGTAAGAATTTGCCTGTACACCAATTACGTAATCATTAATGAGTACAGAGGAGTACACATGATTACGCAATGAGAACAGACGATTACAATGAGTCAGGCGCGTGCCAACCACGGGGGCAGCGGGGGCGAGTTACCCCTGCTTCTATTTCACGGTGGGGGCGCGGCCCCCGCTACTTTTTCATAGGTCATACTTGCCGCAGAGTCGTATTTCACTCAATATACTTATTTGCCACTGACGGACTATTGAGGCATCGCAATTTTAGTTAACCTGACAAGTTGGCTAAACGTGCGACACCTTTGTGTTTTGTTTTTTATACCTCGGCATTTTTTCGGATGCATCCTATTTAACAAGGTTGAGCTTATATTAGGGTTTTTATTAAAATCTTGGCACGCTCCTGCAATGAGTACATAATGATTGCGATGAGTACACAGGAAACCCAAAACTTTAAAATTGTTACAAATGAGTAATTGAGTACGGGATAATTCCAATGAAAACGCGTGATTACAGATGATTACGCGCTATTACAAATGATTACACGTGCTTACAGATGAGTACGCGTGATTTCATAATGATTACGGGTGATTACAGATGAGTACGAAGATTACAAATGATTACGGGATTACGAATGAGTACAAATGATTACAGAAGATTACGTAATCATTACAGTTAGGGTGTACACCGATTACGGGAAGTGGTTAGTCCCTCGACTTATCTTTTGTTGGTTTGATGGTGCTAAATTCTAGTGAAAACGATTTTAAATCTCAAATAAAAATAATTACTACCTTTTCAGTTGCAAGTGGGAGAGAAAAACGTCACTAGGTTGTGCTTCAGTCGCGTCGGAAATACGTCGTCCGTTTTGGAGAGCCAATGAATTAGCGGGCTGATTTCATGAGCGTACTCTTTGAGCATGAAGGAGATTATGAGCAACGGAAAAATTCACATTCATATTCATACAATATATTGTTCCATTTCTAAAATTCTTTGAATAAAACCCCTTGACGAACAGCTTTGGCAATAAAATGAAAAACAAATTTTAAGTATAGCGCAAACTTACAACTGACTTAACGCAAAAAAAATATATATTTTTCGATAATATATTTTCTGGAGTAGCAATTGGAAAGACCACCTAAGTTAAATATTTAATTTTCAAACACCTCCTTTGTTAATATAATTTAAAGTAACATTTCAGCCAACCTTTTCCCGTAAAATTTAGTAACGCTAATAAAAAATGCCCCTCTCGCTTTTTGCCTTATGTAATTTGTGAACGGCCCCGTGGCTGACTTGGCGTAAAGGTTGCTAGCAACGATTTCTCGTGCCCCGTTACCTGATACTTCCAAAGAATAGTAGTTATTTGGTATCAGTAGAGTAATAATAATAATAAAGTCTTTTATTTACGAATGTTCCCATCAGTTTTTTAAACTGATTTACATAGAAGTCCAGTAAGTGTCATATTTATGTTTTTTATGTAAATCATGATATATGTCTAGGGCAATTTACATTTTTTTGAGCAAATGAAGATGAACTTAAAACATGTAATTTTTTTAATCGTAATTTTTTTCTGAATTATTATTTTTTGAATTTTTTTCTAAATTGTTTTCTGAATTTTTTCTAAATTAGTTTTCTTTTCTGAAATATTTTTTTCTAAATTATTATTCTTTCTTAAATGTTTTTTTTTCTAAATTATTATGTCGCCTGCATTATTATGGTTTTCTGAATTATAATTTTTTGAATTTTTGTTTTGAATTTTTTTCTAAATTGTTTTCTGAATTTTTTTAAATTAGTTTTTTTTCTAAATTATTATTTTTCCTGCATTATTATGGTTTTCTGAATTATAATTTGTTCCGGAATTATATTTTTCAGAAATTTTACTCTAAATTATAACATTTTTAATACTTCTTTTTTAAGTATTATAATTTATTTTCTATTTTTCAATTTTTTTATTTTATTAATTAAATCTATTTTTTAATGATTCTAAAATTAATTAAACCAACTTATGTTTTATATTTTAGGAAAAGAATATATATATTTATTTAAATATAAGTGTACAATATTATTCAAAACATTGAAAACGTGACATAAAAACCTCTTATAAAACGTAGTCGCGAAACTCTCGTTCATGTAATCAATTGTGTTCCACTTAACACGTTGAAAGCGCCTGCCGAACTCTCCTTCGAAATGAACTCTAGCGGGTATAAATAGCATTCTTTTTTGCGTTCGCCTTTTGCAGTTGGGCGTTTAAGTTTTCTTCTGTTGTGTCTCTCTCTTGCCGCTCTTAATTCCCAGCTTTGACAAATTTTAAGGCTCGAGTTACTAAATCTGACAAGCCGTTTACTTTGCACTCTCTCAACGAGACGCGACACTCGCGTGAGGACGAAAGCGGGGAGCTTACGGAAATTTTCATCCGCGTCTATCAGTGCCGGTCGAGGACTAAATTAAAGTATACCATAATTTTTTTCTGTGTTTGTTTGGTCATAAATATAGATGTTCCGTACGGGCAAAGCCTATTTCAAGGATTTTTCTTATAGAACTATCCGAAATTAACATAAGTTACGCAAAATGGACGAAAATTAGGTTAAGATTAGGAATCGTCACTTTGGGGAAAATAATGTTGTTAAAACCAGATTTACCACCACACAAAATGACATTGCGATTTGGGTTGTACACCATCTTAAAACTACCTGATTAGGGGCGGGGGGGGGGGGTATGTTTACGTACTATAATTTTGCCAGTTTTCAGCAGACATTTCCAAATGAACATGCTCATTCGAAGAAACCTTTTGGAAAAATTAGCTAAGACTTGGCAAAAATAAAGCTTTTCCCCCACTGGTACGCCCCTGGTACTGCAGTTCGACTTGAATACAACAATATAACAATTGATATACCCTTCTTTACATTGTGTTTTTTGGTGTAATTCTTCTATTCACTTTTGGAAAAAACGTAAAATTGTATGTGTATAAATGTTTTATTAATTTTAATAATAGCTGTCTTTCATAAGCTGTAAGGCATATTTTCACTGCTACCATTATAATTGTAACTATACCTGGGAAACTAATGTTTAAATTGACGAGCCTTACGACATAACATTAACGGTAGTTAAAAAATCTAAAGTACAGCGAAAAGGGAAATTTATTAAATAACCATTAATTTCAATGACCTTTGATCCTATTCTTATTTTACATTTTAAATTGATTACAAATAATTTCCAAACTGACACATCTATCCACTTTCTGTGAAATGAAAAAGTGCTGTTGCTAGTGATGGAGCTTTCGTTGGAAATAATTTGCTTTGTTAGCGATTTCAACGTCATTCTCTAAAATATGTTGAGTAATAAAACTTTACCACGTGAGAGAAGGTTTATGGCAACCGAATTAAGGGGAGAAGGGTTTTCTATAAAAAGATTTCTTTTTGAGCGAAAAATTGGGCTCACCATGACGGGTAACACAGAATTCACAAATATTGAAAATTTTTTGGTACACAATAAATTTCCAGCGCACCTGGTTGAAGCAAGAAAAACATCAGTTCCTCCTCAATATTTTCTAAGTGTATTTCAAGAGAGAGAGCATTTTAGAAATGATATGTTTACACAATCAATGATCTATTGTTAATTCAAAGTACACAACGGCTTAAGCGCTAAACACTATTATCTCCATATTTAAAATCTATCCAAACCTTCACCCCATTACACCTAAAGGGAGAAAGTAGTATATTAGAATCCTGTACAATGACTTTAGGAACGTAGAAGGAATTTCGAGAAATCACCAAATACAATAAACTGCCACGGGATTGGAAATTACGGCGACATAGACGGAAATGGTTGTGACATTATGATTGCTCTAATCTAGCCCGTGTTCTTAACGTGTCTATGGCGTCGATCTCGTCTAAATATCTACTGCTAGTAAATACCATCAATTATTTATAAATGTTGTACGCCACTGATATTTTAGAGATGACAAAAAAGGGTTCTGTAAAGCTATTGTCGAACAAATCGAATGTTTTTACAAACTGCCTCTCCAAACAGTGGATCCTATATTCAGTCTATTTTGTTGGTGCTAGATCTGTAATGATGGACAGGTCGATGGGGGCGCGCACTAAGATAAACTTCGCTATTTCCCTTCTAATGGGTGAAGACCGATACTGAATCAACAGTAAAATAGGCCCTTTTTTTTAGGAAAGGGCTCACACATGCGTGGCCTTTGCTCTTGTTCATAGAAATCGTGTATACTTTATTTTGACACTAACACATCCGGATTTCGCGGAACGTCGCTGAGTTTCCATCGCGTTTGCAGAAATCTTTCGTTCAAATAGGCGTTCGCATTATACACTACGGCGCCTCCCAAACAAAATACAGAAGAAAAAACTCCAGCTCTGAGCTTATACTGACAAGACGCTTCTGACGAAGTTAAGCTGTTCCCGATGCGTTCGTTCCCTTTCCGCGCCTTGTTTGTTTTCTTGTATTGACGGTGCTGCTGCATCGGCGCTTCGTGGAGTTCGCCTCGGAACAACCTTTCGAAATCGTTTCAAGCATATACACGTTTGAACAATTCGACAATGTAGAAGTTCTTAAAATTTGGGTTATTATTTCGGTTTCGAAACCAACAGCCTCCTAAATCAACCTAGTGACGTCGCTGAATTTGTTCTGTTCTAGGAAATATTTATTTAGAACTGTTTATCCGGTTAGAATAAATATTGCACTTGAAAATTGTCAGGGTTGCAACAACAACTTCATATTACTTTACCCATAAATTTATTTCACCTGAATTATTTTTTACAAAAATTAAATACCCGATTTAATTACAAATTGAAATTCCCTATTTAATTTTTACTACGTTAAAATCCCTAATATCTATTCAATTTTTACTAAGTTACAATCCCTAATATATATTTAATTTTTACTAAGTTAAAATCCCTAATATCTATTTAATTTTTACAAATTTCAAATCCTTGGTATCAATTTAATTTTTACAAATATAATTTCCCTGATTAAATTTGTACAAATATAATTTTCCTGATTAAATTTTTACAAATATAATTTCCCTGATTAAAATTGTACAAATATAATTTTCCTGATTAAATTTTTACAAATATAATTTTCCTGATTAAATTTTTACAAATTTAAATTCTGACTCAATTTTTACAAATTAAAATTCCAATTCAATTTTTACAAATTTAAATTCCCTGTTTCAATTTCTACAAATTTAATTTCCAATTCAATTTTTACAAATTTAAATTTCGACTCAATTTTTTCAAATTTAAATTTCGACTCAATTTTTTCAAATTTAAATTCCAATTCAATTTTTACAAATTTAAATTCCCTGTTTCAATTTCTACAAATTTAAATTCCCTGTTTCAATTTCTACAAATTTAAATTACCTGATTTAATTTTTACAAATTTAAATTACCCTATTTTAATTTCACAGCAAAGCTTTGCGACCCTACGCGTTTTGAAGGGGTGGCTTACCCTGTGAAGTAGAATCCTAAACGGTTGTGTCTGAGAACCGATTTACTGTTGTGTCATGATATTTTAACTATATTTTACCTTAATATATGATATTTTTATCCTCCGCGTGTTAAATCCTTATTAAGAATGACCACACGTTTTTGGTGGACTTCAATTTAAGTTATTAAACCTTAAAGGGGAACGGCCAAGCTTTTCCAAATATGGCTTTATTTCCGTATCAAAGGATTAACAAGACGTTCAATATACTAACACGTACCTTTTTTGTCTTGAAAAAATAGTTTTGGCCCAAAAGTTGAAACGGAAAATAACGCCAGGTGTTTGGGTTTGAATTTTCGCCGCCATCTTAGGGGCTTCCGCCAGCGCCCCTAACCCCGTATGAGCGATTTGCGAACAATCCTTACTTTTAAAATCGCGCAATTTAGGCTTAAGTCTCTTCTAACTGGAACGTGCCGCGCGTGCAAAACTAATTTTTTGCGTCTTCAGCAGCGCGCGCTTTTACGTTGTTTTTCTGTCTCACCGAATTATCACCACTACTACTTCTAAGGAGCCTGGTGGGGAATAAAATTTTGTAGTCAAAAATCAAACACCAGTAAATTGTGCGGTGGTTTATAAACAAATATTATAAATTAAAATAAAATTCATACGTGCGATTTATTTTTTTGACTTTTTTTCTCTGTTTGCCCCACTGTGCGCCGTCGGCTATGAGCTAATCTGATAAGTTGGCCGTTGAAATTCTTAATCTAAAACAATTGAACTGGTCATAAAAGTGTGTTTTGTAAATTCGCGACCAAAACTATCGCAACGCCCTCTTTGGTTCACCATTGAAACCTAGATAGGTAGCGGCTTAAGCAAACGCTATTAGTTTTTCCCAATCGTTACTTGTAAATTTGACTTGCATTTTAATATGTAAATTTATTTAAGAAAAAAAGTTATTATTACTTTTCTATTACTTAAATTTTTAAAACCATTGATCATTATTTTAATATATATACTTTTTAATTTGTCTGTAGCAGACGCTATATCATAGACGCTACCCCGGAGAAGCTAGTACCGTTACGCCACCTAGACTCGTTTCGGTCGCTAATTAGTTGCCGCTGAAACTTGATATTTGCAGACGCTTTAGGCGTTTCAATAAATGCCGCTCTCATTTTCTTCTACCCATACACGCATGCGCGAGTCACTGAATAAAATAGTCACATGTTTCTGTTGCTTTTATTTGTAGGGCTAAAGTTGATAGCGCTCAAATTGTTTACTGTCAGGAGGTGCGTACAAAATTGAACATGCCCTTGAATATGGAAATATTAAGCAACACTCGCTTTAATATAATCCTGGCTCACTGTATTACTATTTCTAGGCAAATCGCTGAATAAGTTTTATTTAAGCATCTATTAGCATTTGGCAGCCATTAGCGTAACGATTCACGCGTATTAGAGTGTTATTATGGATGAAATACATTCTATAAAAGTTTCATATTTTATATTATTTTTATACTGTACTTATGTGTTTTTTACATAACTTTCTTTAATTTGACAACAGCTGGACTCTGCAGCGCCATCTAGACTCGGTTCGGTCGCATATAGTATGGAGTTTTCAAGAGCCATATGCATTAACTAAAATAAATGGTAACTTTACATAAATAAATGATAAATTTACACAAAAATAAATGGTAACTTTACATCAATAAATTATAAATTTGCACAAAAACAAATGGTAACTTTACACAAATAAATGGTAACTTTACATAAATAAATGGCAACTTTACATAAATAAATGGTAACTTTACATAAATAAATGGTAACTTTACATAAATAAATGGTAACTTTACATACATAAATGATACATTTACACAAAAATAAATGGTAAATTTACACAAAAAATGATAGATTTATTCAAATATAAATGATAAATTTAAACAAAAATAAATGATAAATTTACAAAAATATAAATGATAAATATACACAAAAATAAACTATAAATTTACTCTCAAATATAGATGACCGCCATTTTGTGTGGGATTTTTTTATCTATGGAAAAAAAGCATAGGTGACGTCGTGTCACGTGATACTGAATTCACTGTATATGATAAATTTACCCAGTTATATAAAAACAAATAAAATAAGTCTATTAGACCTTATAAATCTGTCAATTATTTATATTACCTAACACATTTTTGAAATCTAGTAATAGAATAATGATTCTGTGAAAAAATAAACCAATACGTTTCGATTTTCGAAAGACATTTCAAAGCTTCGTAACTATCGATGACGTCGCTCTGACGTAGATCGCTCATGGCCGAGGGAATTACAGCCCGTGTAACGAGATTAGGCTTAAAACCAGATAAAATAACACTTCTTTTATTGTTGGATTACCGTGTTTGAGTTGGCTCCATTGTGCGGCCGGGGACTAAATAGGTTTTTATTTAAATGTCATATTAGCCCGTGCCACCCCGGCGCGCTAGGTCTCGGCACTCCAGAGTAAACGGAAAAGATTCAAACGGCAGCTGTGACAAATCGCGCCGGGTTCCCAGCGGAGTTGCCATCAAGCCGCCGCGCCCCCGAAACCCTTCTTGATACGGCCTGTCATATTGGAGGGCTGGCCGCGTCACTTCGCAGCGCCATCTAGATTATACAAAGATCGACGGGAAAGAAAAAAAACGGCGCTGGCGCCCTCTACAAACAAAACGGGCCGATAAAACGTTGAAACAGGATCCTCCCGGGTTTGGATCCATTTTCGCGGGGACGCCAAGGCCTACGGTTTGCGTCCACTCTCTCTGGCTTCTTCGTCGTAATGCATTCGCCGCAGCTTAGAGAAAATGTTGACACAAGAATATTGAGTGTCTTTCAGCTTCGAAAGAAGCAATACTATACTCTATATGTATATATATCTATATCTATCTGTACGCTGTAGATGAACTACTGAACTCAAACGCTTTCTGATATCTACCATATTTATTTTCAGTCTTCGTATCTAAACTAAATTGATAAAAACAATGCTATTGCTACAATACGTGAAAGATTCATCTTTGAGAAATACGACGCAAATAAAGTATAATCTGGTAATTAAATATAGCTCTTGATTTCGACCTGAAAGTGAATATATCATATCGGCCATTGATAGAAAAATCCAAGCGCGGGCTAACAGACGATATTCAAATCTAGAGTATACTTCTTTAAAAATATTTATTTTGATTTTTTAAATATTTTTCGTTTAAAATTAAAAGTGGGGCCCTTAAACACAATCAAGCACGTAAAAATAAAAATATTTTATATTATTTAATATTATCAAAAGTAAATGAACCAAAGTTATCAGACTGCCATAATCCCCATGTTGGAGGCGTTTTCTTTTTAAAGTTACATTTTGGCCTCGAATTATAAATTTTGCGCTTTCCGAGGCCGAAAAAAAAGGTTTTGGTTTTTATGATACCATGTTTTATACCAAGAAATAGATATACCCACAATTCCCAGGTGCAATTCATCGCGTCATAAGAACGGGGAATGAAATTATCTTTTATTTGACTCGATTTTCTCAACATTTTCATAGCGCTCAGAATCAGAGGACGTTTTCCCTATTTCGATAACTTTGATTCATGTACTTCTGATATTATGTATATATCTATTTGGGGATAATAACCATGATAATACTATTTTAAGCGTTGATCCCAATCACGCTTGAAGACTAAGCTACTTCCCCCTTAAAATAAAATAGCAGTTTTATGGAACCAATCCCGGGTATATTTGATTTCTTCCCCACCTTCTAGTGCCCAGCTTAAATTTGACCATTATGCCGGGAAATAGTTTCAACATTGTCATTATCCCTTAGTATATATATATTTATATTATTGTTATTATAAAATGATAAAACGAAAAGTTATACAAGAATAAGGTAATAAGAATATTTGAGATAGCTAAACGATATTAAAGTTTTATATTTAATTATTTTAGTGTAAGGGTAAAATATTACTATTAAATATGACTGTGTTAATTTTTCCACTAAATCCCTTCTTATAAGTAACGGCAAATTACTCAATTTAGCCAATTTGTAGAGACTTACAAGGAGAGTACCCGAGGTGTTTATTGCCGATTTTGTTCAAATTCGGGCGTAATGTAGACCTATATGAGATATGAAATTTCCGAAAAGGAGACGTTGCACTACCCATTTGATTTTCCATGGCAACCGAAAATGATTTTTGATTTTTTTCTTATTTTACCCAAACATTGTTACCATTTTATCCAAAAAATGTTCAAATTTACCGAAACTTGATGAAATTTACCTATATGTGGTCCAAATTACTCATTTGGTGGTTTTCAAATTTTTAAAAAATTTCAAGCTTTATCCAAAACATTGTTTGCGTGAAGGGCATGTATTCTGTAAAGACTTCATTCAAAGTTTTTGAAATGAACGTTTGTATTGGAATTTTGTTGGATTTTTGGTTCATGAGCTCTAAATCAAGTATCAAATAAAATACATGTGCCTAGTAAAATAAATCGCTCTATCATGTAACAATCGCCAAATTGTCTCTTTAATAAACTTTTGTTCATTATCCCTGTTAATAGTATCACACTCAAATAATTTTTTTAAATATAAAAATTGAAGTATATTTCTTTTTCGATTAATGGTTTGATTTTACTGATTTTTTCATTTTTCAATAGCTTTATCCATTTTTACATGATTGATCAATTTTAGAGATATTGAATAGAAAGTTCAATTAAATTAGTTAGTGTCCGGTTTTGAGTATTTTGAAATCTTTATTCAAATCAATGGCTTGTTAGTGAATTTTAAAATTTTCAATGGAAGACCAAACGTTTCGCTTGATTAATCAAAACCTTTATTGTATATTTCCAAATAAAAATAAGTTTCAATATTCAAATTTACATGACTACAAGAAATACGGTATGGGCAAGATTTTACAAGATACAATTCCAAACCTCCACTAAATTAATTAAGACTCTCTACAATTTTCTGCTTTCCCTACTTTTTTAATATTGCAAAATCACAGACAGTAAATTATGATTATTCATAGAAGTATTCTTAGAGTCCTTGATTTTTAGAAAAGCGACGAGATCTTCAGAGTCTTTGCCAACCTGATAACTAATAACCTCGTGTCCCAAACAAATGACCCATTTTTCGCTACTGTAATGCGTTTGGAAATGCTGCACTAATTCATTTACCACACTCGACATTTCATCAGAGCAAGGTTTAAAGTTAAAAGCAACGGACATGGATTTCGCGGCGAAATGACGATTACTCAAGTCCACATAAATGCGCTGCTCAGAAATATCGAAGTCCAAGTACTCCGACCATCGACAAAGCATCCTGTTCATACCAGACACGTAGGTGGCCAACGCCACCGTTTCTTCACACGGTAAAGATAGATTATACAAAATGCGTGTTTTTTCGTTTCCGATATGAATAACGTAAGTGTAATTCAGCAAATCAGCATTTGTCTTTGTCTGAGGTCGCGTCGCGGGGTACGTGATGGAAAAGACCAATCCGTTGAATTTCAGCAACCGCGCTACAGCGAGTAAAATATTTTCGCCAATGAAATAAATAGGCACGAAATTATCTAGAATTTGAAACACGTTCTCTTTAAAGCTTGAACTACTATCAATTTCTATAGAGAAGACATCGAATACGTTGACAATGTCCTGAAAATCTTCGAGCAAATAGTAACGGATGTCGTAATCCGATACTTTCCTCGAGAGACTCAAAACGATATTTTTGTTTTTGGAAAAGGCGAACATGTTTTTCAAAGTATAATCGCCCTTATCCAAATCCAACACGACATTTACTTTAGCAGTGACTGAACTGTTGTGTTTTGCAAAATGGGACAAACGCTCTTCTAAAGTACATTTCGCGAACGACATGTTCAGATATTTAGCTATTAGATATTCTGTTATAGACGAGTACGCGATTTGGTACTGTTTGAAATCAATTGAAATGAGCCATCCGAGATCGACAGCGAATTTAAGATCGAATTTACCCAAATGCTCTTCAGTCAAAATTGAATTTTCAAAATGGTCGTCGGTGTCTTCGAATAATGTTCTTCCTAAATTGTACGTAATGTTTCTAGCTTTCGAGTCATATTTAAAATTTCGATAATTGCAGTATTCAAACAAGGTTGCGGTGAAAACCTCATCGAGAAAGGTATATTTGCTCCGAATCCCTTTTTTCAGATAAACGTCGCACGCGCGAATAACGTAGACCGTAGACATTTCAAACAGAAATATCAAGTTTATATTCTTCATCTCGTCGAGGAACGTTGTCGGATCTTTTTTATACGCGCTTAAAATGGATATCGCCAATTTTTGCGCGTTGAAGCCTTTAAGTCTAAGATGTCTATCGAAACTTGCGGTGATTAAACCGCCTTTCGATAATAAATCAGACTTCACTTCCAGAAAAATTGTCGAGTATGGAAAAACAGAAGACTTTTCCCAGAAAGCGCTCACTTGCCGTTTCATATCGTCGGACAATTTGGAATAACCAGTTAATATACTGCAAGTTTCCAAACTCAACTTTACTAAGACTGATCTAGTTAGAAATTGATCTCCGGTGGAATTGTAGCGATCGCAGAGATGAATAAGAAGCGATTCTAACGACTTTTCCTGAAACCAATCGCCAAAATTACTCAAATCGCAAAATAGTAGGATCTTGCACGGAGATTTGAGTTTAAATTGGCCATAGGAACGTTTTCCACTGGCAATTTCCCGAACTAGTTTCCTGATAAGAGTATTCCATTCGTTTCCGAAGTTAGATTCAACTAAATATAACCTTGGAATAACTGATTTAACGCGTAAGGAATCCCGTTGAGTGGTTGGTTCAATTTCTTCCATAATTGGGTCCTCAAAACAAGAATGAAGTGGCAGAGAAAACGATTGGTCCGTTGCAAGCGGACATTCCATTCTGAGGTTTTTCAGATAATGGTTGTTCAAGTTCCGACTTATTTCTGGAAAATTATTAAAAAATGATTATTAATTTATCGTTAAAAATATTAATACTTTCCCTTCATTTAAATTTTTCAATTGGAGTTCTTAAAAGGTTTTAGAATTTGTATTGAGTTAATTATAAGATATATTAACACGACTCAAAGATGCTACTGAAAGAAAAACATTTCACTAACAGCAATACCATTAAGTAACTTTTAATTTCGACTTGGTTTCTGAAATATTTCGTGTTATGCAGGGACTCCCACCTTGTACATGATAGGGAAAATTTTTACGTAGAGAGACGCTATATAGATATAATACCTTTTGAAGCGCTGGTGATGATATCGTATTCAGTTTCCGTTTTATAATTCTGATTGATCTGTACTGAAGAATCAATAATGTGTCCTCGGCCATCAGACTCCTGAATTGAAAACAAATTTTAGATTTTAGTGTTATTACTTATGATGAATTTTTCCAGAATGGATGTCCAGATTTTGGATATTATACTATAAAATATCGTTTAAACAAGTGTTAAAAGTGCTTTGGAGAAAAATAGTATTAATTTAATTACTGAATTAAAATTTTCAATGGGCGTCATCTACTAAAGTATTTAAAACGGACCTCTAAATACTTCGTTAACGGAGATAACTAATTTGTAAAATTATAATAAACTTACGCTATAGCTTACACGCTGTCCTGAAGTGTACTTCAAATTGGAATTGGAGACTTTCATATTTGTGTCTTCTTTGGTTGAAGATGTTTTAGTCTATATTATAATTGTAGAAAAGTTTTAGAAAAACCAGATGGAGTTTAATTAATTATCCAAGTCGGAGATTCACGAATTTTTTGAGATAATAACAGCGTCAATGCTTTTACGCTTAAAAAGGTCTAGAAAGACCCTTTAATTAAACTTTAATAGTTAAAACAGTAGGCGACCAAATTTGAAAATGCATTTATTTCTACGGGCAATATATGACGGTGAAATGTTAATACTTTTTTTTCAAGAAACATGATTAGCACAATTGGTGGATACTTTACGCTTGTTATGGAATTAAAAGTGTACAATTTTTCTCCTTAATTAAACTGTTCGTCTGTTACTATGAAAAGAATTTATTGCCACTGTAAATTTACGGCCAAGGACACCTTGACTTTTGCTACTATTTTTACTCCTCTATAAAAGCTAGGAGAATAAATCGTAAGGCGATAGTCATCTCCATGAAAGTTGAGTCAGAAGCTGATATTTGTGTAACACAATAATAGTTGCATTTATACTCAACATGGCTAAATGTTTAGTCCATACCAATTGAAAGTATTTAGCATCCACTAATTCTATTTAAAGAATCTTTTTACCCCATCTATGTTACATACATCCTAAATTGATTAAGGCCAGAGAAAGAGTAAAATAAACCAGCTCATACACTAACCCGAAATACAAAAACAGACGAAAGGTACTTTTCCGTAGTCAAAATAAACATTTTAGAAATTTAGGGAGATTATGGTCGATGTGTATCCGCGGAAGGTTTCAATTTTTGAAATAAATTTCACTTATAATAGGGTAATATCAAACCGTAGCTTCAGTCTTGACTGCTATGTTGCTATACAACTGTTTATCTAACAGCAAAAGCATGAGTGACGTTCTATGACGACATCGCGGACAGGGTATCTTTACTTACCGTTTTTTCTCTTTGCGCAAATAATGAATTTGAAGCGTCTTTAGTTTCGTACTTTTGCAAGGGGAACGCGCACCGAAACGCGTAAAGCGCGGCTTTCACTAACATGATCAAGCCGCAGAAATAAAACACTAAAATTATTTTAACGGCTTTCATTGCTCATCATCAATGAAGCGTAATGGCTTCAAAATGCACCATATGCACTTTAAGGTACGCGAAACATCAGTTCACCAAACGCTTAGACACTAGAAAGACGTCTAGGATTTTACGATACGTATTAGCGTTTTTCCTGTAGATGTGTGTTTATAGCGTTTTTTAGAGATACGTTAAGCGAGCACCAGTAAATGACCATAAAACGTGTAAGGGGAACTTGTAGGAGGTGCAGGCTGTACAGACAAAGAAACGATTGCACTCCTACAATTTACCCCTACACGTTTCCGGGCGCTGGCTTAACCTCTCTATTATCAAAACGAAAGAGGAACTTAAATTTAAGCTTCGCGAACCAAGAATGTATCACTATCTCTTTTTCGATGATAAGATAAGATAGGAGGGAAAATAAATAACTTCAGATATTAAGCCTTTGAAATAAACGTATAGGGAAAACGTGGGCATATAGTGCACAGTTTAAACCTAGAGAAGGTTCTTAATAAATATACGTTTAATTGAGCGTTCTTAATCTCTTATTTACGTTTGTAGCCTTACACTGAAACAATATTCGAAAACATCAAGCTGATATTTTCTAAATTATCAAAGGTTAAAAAAATGAACAAATATATCCACTTTGCCAAATAAAATTCGATAAAATTGCTATTTAGTTTGAAATAAAAATTGAACTGTTAAAAAGCACTTTTAAGAATTTTACGGGCGGAAGGTTTTAAATATATATTCACTAAGAAAAACCTTACTTTAAGGGTCACGGTGCAAAATGAAGAATTAACTTTGCTAACATTAAAGTTCAATTTACATTAGCTAAACTTTTTTGAAAAACATTCTTGGCCAAAACCGAGTTTCTCCGATTGAATCGAGAAGAAAATGTGTTGGCCACATACGCTTTTATTGATCAGGTTTTAAAGATCGGCCGGTTTTGTGACCAAGGCCAAGCTCCAAATATTTAAGATTTTTTTATGTTCATATATTTCTCAATTGAATCACACAAAATGATATATTTAACCAGTAATCCATAGGGCTACTTGGAATGCGTATGGTAAGATCACTCTGACGGCTTTGGCCCCGCCTACGAGAGAAAAAATCCCCAAGCTGCGCGCGCTTCCCTCTCACGTGGTTATTTGTTAAGTTAACATAGTGACGTCAAACAAACCGTCAGCCACTTCCATACGAAAATTTGCCGCGATAAGCATTCCAAGTCGAGGTATGGATTCCCGTTTAAAATTACCGTTGTTAAAGAAAATTGACACGTAGTAAAGGTAATTTTCAAAGAATTTCGATTAATTTCCTTCTCCGGTTAACTCGTGAAATCTCAACAACATTTCGTGGAGCTTGTGAACGAAAATATCAAATATTTTGCGAACTCATGTCGAAACATTTTTGAGCTGTGTTAATCGGACAGTCACTAATAAGATAAAAAAAATTCTCAGTGAATATGTAGCTTCACAATGGTGGAAAAATTCTATTTAAAAATATGTTTTAGTAGTTAAAAATGCCAGCGTTTTATAAACGTGTATATTATTAGTAACTATCAGGAACGTATAAATTGTTTGAAACATGAGATAATCTAAAAGGCCAGGTGAAAGAATCACAAAATAACTAAATAACTAAATTACTAGTTTTTTCTTTTTCTGTGAACAGTTCGTTCGCGGAGCTTCTGAGTTAGTTAGCAGATTTCCTCAGAATTGAAATTCTAAAGTCAACGCTTTCCTTCCCTTTAAGCCAAGAGAAAATGAAGCTTGTGGATGGTGAAAAGACAGTTCTAACTGAACGGCTAACCAATTATGATTGATACGTAACTAACGTAATCTATTGTAATTAGTTGACACTCAAATGGTAGGTGTGACTGTGGAAATTGCTGCTGAAGAATTTGGGTGTTGCCATTTAAGAACAATAGGAAGTTCATGATTTACTACAAGACATCTGTAAAACTTAGCACGCACATTTTCAAAATACATGCTCAATTTGGCTTAGTGTGATTTTGAGACTGAAGTGTTACTCATTTCACAAGTAAGCTATATATATTACCATTCCTATAAATGTGCAAAATGAGTATGTTGAGCTAATCCGAGGTTACCATGATGTTATTTTCAGAAGAGGCAAGTCTTAAGGAACGAATGAGAAACTGACCTGATTTATTTAAGGAAACGAGTATCCTGGTTGGCCATGAAATGGATTGGTATATACTAGAGACGCTGATAATTTTTTCAACATATTCAATGTTATATACACATAAATATATTTCGAAGAAATACAGGGGTGACCGTAGAAGCTTCTTGATTCCAACTGTAATTTATTTATATTTTAGATAAAATAAACCCCTTTTCATTTATTTAACGTTAAAATGTTTCAAAGCTTGACAAAATTCAATTACTTTTGTTTCGCCATTATCAATTATATAATAAAATAATTCTAAAGTTCTGCTGTTGTACGCTAAGTGTACTTCAACTCAAAAAAAAGAAAGGCTTTAAGAACAGGGTTGGCAAGAACCAGCCAAACTGGTTTAAACCAAACTGGTCTAACGCGGTTTTAGTCACCGAAAAAATTCATGGTTAAAACTACTTTTTATTATTAAAAACAATATTGATAAATTAATTAAAAATATAGAAAAAACAAAAACTTAACCTTCACTTTCTATCGTAAATAATGAGAGCTAGATATAAATTATTAGGGGATCTTAAAATAAATTTTGCGCGTGGAAATACGCCGCCATGTTATTGTTAGGTATAAAATCGGGTAAATAAGTCTGCTATACCTCACAATGTAAAAATACTGTCACGCGCAAAAACTTTATTTTTCAAATCGGGCAAATTTGAGCATTTTTTTATAACTGGTTTTAACTAGTCTTAACCACCGGTTACATCCGGTTTTAACCATACTGGATTTTTAAATTTAAAAAAGCCGGTTTTTTGTCAACCCTGTTTAAGAAATTTGATATATTTGGAAATAGAGTACATGACACCAAGAATGTACGAAATGAACCCAAATTAAACGATGATGACGATTCATGATCATGATGTCGAAGATTTTAGAAGAAAACCTTAATCAAATATCCAATCGTACCGTTCTGAAAATACGTGTCTTAGTTTTATTTACAAAAAAGGTATACCATAAGACGATCAAGACCCCTAGGATTGAATTATGCATAAGAGCCCATGTATTCAGCACTTGGAGGATTGTTCCAAATTAAGATCTGCGCTACCTGGTGGAGAAAAAGAGGCAATCCCAATCTCTTCAATCCTATATCCTATACTACCTCTGGCCATCTACGAACCAGTTACCGGTAGCACGAATTGGGGGATTTGTGGATATGTTTCGGTTTTTAACCACCAGGTGGATTCATGTAGCTAGTTTGGCCAGTCATTAGCCTAACGTTAATATCCCATTTGTTTCAAACTTAGGAGGCCTTGATAATCATACTAATTACCCTTAAACTAAACGGCACAAGCAACTATTAAAACATGATAAAAAGTATAACTTTTGTACGTTAAAAACGTTTTTTTGCTTCTTTATAGGATCTTAAAATGTGAAAATATCATATACACAACAAATAAAAACTCCAATATTTGAAACTTCGAATAAATTGGTCGCATACTTTTTATTAAAATGAAATATCAAATAATATTTACCATTATTTAACTTTGGCAATAAATTTATAACATTTTTAAATATTTCACATTATACTAGATAATTGAGGTGATTTTAGTCCCCTTGCAATAAATTTAAATTCTTATTTAAGTTTTAAAACAATTGACCAATTTGAAAGTTAAATATAAATTTTCGCATGCCCTTATAAGGTATAAGATATTAATTTATGATTTAAAAGTTCGGTAATAATAATAACACAGAATCAAGACATAACAATGTTTCCAACAAATATAATTATTCGGTAATTCTTTTAACTGTTTAAAAAATAAGCATCGGAGGTTCACTTTTCATATATATTTTATATTTCCTATTTGGGGTAGCCAAATACTTTGCACCCCTAAATATTTAGATTTTTGTAATATTTGGACGTAAACAAATCAGATTCTATATACCTTCTAATAGCGTGCTCTAAAATAGGAAAAGTGAAAGATTCACTTGAAAATAACCATCCGAGATATCGAATCATCCGCAGGTCGGAAAATTCCAGAAATTGATCTCCTATAAAATTTGTTTTAAAATGTCCTTGATATTTTCCATGAGAACCGATTCTCCTACCCTAACCATCAAGTTGACGACCTCTATTTTCAAATTTTCAAACTGCGAATCTGAACTTCGATACTTGAAATATTCTTCAGCGGCCACGATTAAAACCTTATCGAGAAATTGGTACGCCTCTAAATCTTTTGTCGTCAAGTTTATTTGACAGACACGAATTACGTACGCGGTAGATATCTCTAACAAAAAGAGAAGGTTCATTGCCTTCAAGTCGTTGATGAATGTCAAGTAATATTGTCCATAAGATTGAATTATTATCGTCGCTAATTTTTCCTCATTTACGCCTTTTAATTTTTGGTGTCTGTCGAAAGAAGATCTGACCAATTACCTTCCGTTAATAAATCGGAGCTTATTTCTAGCAGTATGGTGGAGTACGGGAAGACGGCCGAGTGGTCCAAAGTTAAAGTCGCGTCACGTAGAAAAAACCTTTTCACTTTGCTTTTCACATCGTCGGGTAATTGGTTGAAACCAGTAAATATACAACACGTTTCGGAACTTCTATTCATTAAAATTCTCTTGGTGACCGTCTCCTCTTGAGTTGAGTTGAAAATATTAACCAGACTTATCAGTAGCGACTCCAACGACGTTTTTCGTAAAGAATCGCTGTGATCGCTTAAATTGCAGAAAATTTGGTACTGGCATTGGCAATTTAACGTAATTTCCCCGTAATTTTGTTTCCCACTGGCAAAATCGAGGGGCTAACCACTCTTAGAAAGTCTGTACACCGGATTACGCTTAGATTAGCACTGCCAAAGGCAGGTACTTCAAAGATTACGCGTAATCCCTTTAGTACAGTCAAAGGTACGGCTCTGTACACCGATTACGCGGAGTGATCAGCCCCTCGGGCAAAATCCAACACGATTTTCTACAGAAGATGATTTATTTCACTACCGAAGTCACTCTCTATCAAGTAACGCGTTGGAGCGGATCCGAACATGGCGCTTAGCTCGCGAATTTCAATGACCTCCATAACGGGATCCTCGAACCATTGATCCAAAGGCAAGCGGTCAATTGAAAGACTTGCCTCAATCGGAAAAACCAATTGTATATTTTGAAAATAGTAGTTCCTCATTCTTCGGCTCATTTCTGAAAATTAAAATTTTAAATGTTCATTAATCTTTTATTAAACAGTTGCCAATATAATTTTTTTTTTACTTTAAAGTGTTGGTTGCACGAAAAATCAATAGTAATAAAAACGAATAAATACTGGCTTGTTTTGAAGCTCAGGACGTTCTCTTTCCAAAAATGTCATTGACGAAACAAATTTCCAAGCCTAAGTGTATTAACTTTGAGTCCGAAACAAACTTTTTCACTCCCCAAAATCCTCAAATTTTCGGCGAATTTCTCTCCTCCGTAGCACGAGCAATTTGGGGCAAATCAAAGCTGTAGTTTTATTCCTAAAATAGAAGGAACTGAAGTGGAGGGATTCTGTTTACTTGTAGAAGTTTTCAAACCAGAGGTTTTTAATCATAATATCAGGCTTATTATCGAAATAAAAAATATTTTTTTACGCGTGCGCTAAGTGGCGCGCACGACCCGACGTTTAACAAAAAATTTACGAGGAGCCTTCGTTTTCATATCGTTTTTCTACTACGAAGGCTTGTGTATGCCTATTTCAATTACTACTGCGTAGGACTTTTTCCTGGGTATTAAATCAACCTTCTTTTAACCCCAGATGTAAAGAAATGTATTACAGACAATAAGTCAATGATACGCTTCGCATTTTCTGACGTCATGGGTGCCGAGAAAATCTGGAAATTCCCCGAAAAACTCGATTTCCACCATTTCGACTTCTTTTGATAATAATTCAAAGACCACTTAACCGATTTTGATGAAATTTTCAGTACTTGCCATAAAATGTTTGCTCTTTCTAATGAATCGTTAATTAGCCATAGCTAAAATTTCCTGCAACTAACACTTTAAAGAGATTATAGAGCTTTTGAATCTACAACAATTAAACTTCAACAAGATTCCCCTACACGTTACCGGGGGACTAAATTTTCTAAGAAACCGGGTTTTAGAAATAAGGTAGCGAAACGTGAATACATTATCCAAAGGGTTTACAAAATTATTTTTTAGACAATAGACATTTTTGTCGATACCAGGTTTTGGAAATAAGCCCTATACTTCCGCAACTGACTTGCGGTGTCCTCGTCAGCGTGCTGGAACCCGGAAAGAAATACAGACATTTATATTCACTCTAACCTAATTTCTTTAGATACCAAGTTTTAAAAATTAGGTAAAGAAACGCAGACATAAAACGCGTTAATTTACATTATTATTTTTCAGATACCTGGTTTTCTAAATAAGGTGGAACGCGAACAGTTTTAAAATTTAAAAAATAATTTTTTACTCTTATTTAATTTTGGCGGTACCAGGTTTTGTAAATACGGTAGTGAAACGTGAATGCGTTAATTTGAAATAATTTTAAACTCAAACCTTCAAACTAAAATTTTTGCGATACCAGGTTTTGAAAATAAGGTAGTGACGGCGACCTATACCACCGAAATAAACTGGCGATCCTTCGTCAGGGTGCTCGAACCACGAAGTACCGCTATTTATATTTAAAATAGTGTGTTGAATTAGGGCAACGCCACTGTTTACATTTATACGACCCCGGGGCATCTATACGTACGCAAAAACAATCACCAGAAAAAATTAGTTTAACTTATTGTTTTTCGGCCTATTTCGTGTATCTCAAGGATGGGTAAAATTAAAAGCTCTGCCAATTTGTTATTAAATTGCTTAGGCTGACGAATCTTTGATCTGCAGGTAGCGAGTAGTCTTATAAGTATTTATAGAAAGAGCGGTATTGATAGGAGGCCCGATCCATAGTTATGCAAAACAAATATTGAATTATGATAACAACCAAACTTTGGGTAAAATAATTTTCCCATTCAAATATATTACGATGTGGAACTAAAAAGATTTCATAGCTCTGAAATGATGTGACCTGGGAGTGTAAAGGATACGGGGAAATTTGGCTTTAATCAGTAAGCCAAGGGATAGTATTTTATTGTTTAAAAACCTTCCTTGGTGTATGTCGAAGCTAAATCCGAGGTTAGGCAGAAATAGACTAGGTACTGAAGCCTTGCATAAAGAAACACATACGAACAAACGCATTTTTTATATATTTATATTATATAGTTCGAATTACAAACATTAAGTGAGAGATATACCCTAGCTTATTGAGATTAGCATCAAATCGCCGATATAATGGACTATGGTTAGTAGTCCACGCCTAAATCACGTTTCCTCAAGCAGGGAGAATTACTACCAGACGAGTTTAAGCAGGCCCTGCATGCATTGTACGGCTTATAACACTTAATGCAGGATTGAGAGTCTTCACACTTGTATAATTATAAATTTTATTTCCATAAATAACACTGAACAACAAAGAAAATGTTTCGGGCTCAATATTAGCTGAACACGAATATGACAATAAAAAATGTTGGTTAGCTCTAGTTTTTGAGATAGAGTCATAGTGACTGTTCAAGTCATTATTGTATTATGTATTATGTATCTTGGAAACGATAACTAATAAAAAAATTTCATTGTCATATTTTTCATGACCCAAAAATAGTCCGAAATAGTTCAATTGGGATAGGAAACATTCCAAACATTTCGTTTGTTGTTCAGTGTAATGGGTGGAAATACCATAATGTGCTATTTAAACGGTGCTTATTCTTCATATTAATTTTAAAAATAGGTCAGATCAACTAACCAAACGATGTTGAGTATACGGCATCAGAGTTCGTCTCATTGCAATATTTTATAATAGTTAGAGGTCCATTATGCTGTCCTATGCCTATTGTTCACTAAAGTAAAAAGAAACTAATTAGTTATTTGTACTCATCGGAAGTTCAAGTTGGCACTACGATAATGCATGCATTTATTTATAAATTGAGAGAACTACTTTGTAGAGATGATCGATTAACATCATAGTGGAGTTTCACCTTGGCACGAGAGGGCAGAAGGAAAAACAAAGGTATTGCAAGATGTTTTAGGGACCCAATTGAATTTTTATACGGGGTGTTTGAAATGTTGTAAGGGGTGAGTTGAAGTGTATGCCTGTTTTTTCCCATTTTCCTACGATGAGTTAAAAGAGCGCCAGAAAGCTTCAAAGTGTGGCCTACTAGCCCCTGGAAGTAGGCTGCAACAAGCGCCAAACCAAGCAGCTGGGACTTTAAATACTGTTTAAGTTTACTTTTTTACTCTGGGTGAAACAATTTGTTTTACAAATTCCTTTTTTACCTAACACACGAACCCAAACCGTAATGCTCGCCATTCCTTGCTGCTAGGTTTTGCGCTTGTTGCAGCTTACTTCTAGGGGATAGTGGGCCACACTTTGAAGTTCTCTGGAAAATGGAAAAAAAAGGCATACTTCTCAACTCACCCCCTACAACTCCTCCAAATTTTTACATAACCTATTGAAACACGCTGTATGTATTATATATTAATAATTATTATTATTAAAAATCTTAAAATAACTTTGTTTAAAACATTTATATTCTGCAGTGTGTGATACATGCCGTTTTAAAGCCCGACAACGTAGTTATTCGGCCTACTCTGGTTTTTACTGAATGTTGGCTAGCTGCATGATACATGTGCTATGCACACAGCCAACTACCAGTGAAAGACCAAGTAAACCGAATAACTGTGAATTCAGCCATTAAGACCTTCGAAGGCACTTGGCAGTAATACCTGTGTCGGACCTTATTCAAAGAATAAATTTTTCTAATATAATTTTTTAATACTCGTTAACTTTCGCAGGCTGCCCCTTCAAACCTTCGTAGGGCCTGGGCACAGTGCCCATTGTACCCATTGGATAAAACGGCCCTAATTACACAAGTCAAAAAGTAAAACATTTCTTACGTCTCCGGCAGTGCGAACTTCGACAACATTATCTACATTTGCAATTCCTGTTTGTTCCTCAATATGCGTCCTCGGATGAACTATTTGTTGCCATTTCAATGAGTTGAGAGTCTGGAAAAGATTTAATGAACTGAAGCTGTCAATATGAAATGTGATCGCTGATTAGTATATTTCCCGTTGTTGAGCTACCAGATTCGAATGGCTAGCGAAAAAAGCCTAAAACTATGTTCCACAATCATTTTACAAAAACCCTTTTTTTTATCGTTGGTTTTATTTTTCTTAATCTGGGCTAGGCGGGGTAAAGCAATAAATTTGACGCCTTCTTCGCTATGCAAAATATCCTAATTAAATAGTTTAATTTGTCTTAGTAAACAATATCGTTGTTATTTTTAAGTTCATTAAAACGTTCAGTAATGACCAACACGTAAAAGGGTAGAAATTAAACATTGCTAATGAGAAACTAAACGATAGTTTTAGTTATTTATTCCCAATATTTTGATATATTTTAATACAAATGTAAGGATTCCTTTCATCGATAATTTTAATTACAGATAACATAAAAAAGGACAAATAATGGTAATGAGCTCATGTGAGGACATCTAACCAATTATGAATTTATAACAGTTACGACTGTTACTATTTTCACATATCTCACAAAATATTGTAGTTATTTCAGAGGTCAAATTTATAGATTATTTTAGAAAATTTTGAATTGCTGTACAAGTGTCCAATAAGTACTAAAAATGTTTCATTTTTAATATCTCAAACATCATTTTGTATTTTCTATTCACTAATTATTTTAATCTCGGTTCTTCAGGGTTTTAATATAATTTTATTATAGATTCACTTTTATAAAGCTTCATTCTATTTATCTTCGAAATGTATGATTATTTTTGTTTGATTTTAATATATAAATGCATCAATTCTACCATGTTTAATCCTTTTAATTATAGTAAATTGGCAAAATATTTTTCAAGAACCACCCATATTTACAAACCATTTGCTTGAACCGAAAAAAAATTTAACTCCATTTTTGTAAATCAGTAAAATTATTTAATACTATAAAGCCCTCAACTAATGTAAGTCGAAATATCTATAAACACTGTTTACGCGACTATTTATCATATCACGATTAAGGTATGGCCATAATGTAAATATGGAAAAAGACTTAGAGATCCTGTTTATATAAATTTATATTTCCTTGTTCTGTTTGTCTAAAACCAGGTATACAGGGTGTTACGGATAAGAGTACCGCAACTTTCTATATGCATTCTATGGGTCTCTATGAGTAAAAAATGTCTAATAAACATGGGTCCTAAATTGCTTCGTTTCACAGATATGGGATCCCAAAAAACTACCCCAAAAACCGGACACAGCCTTAAATCTGGCCAACAATATTCTTCCTTGAACCAAATTGTTTTCATTAAACTATCAATTGTTTTTATCCGTGAGACGAGAAACTTAAGTAACAAGTGGCAAAAGTTCATTAAGGTCGTTTTAGAAGTAAAATGAGTTTGAAGACAAAGCCATTTTAATTTAGTGATACGATTTTAATTATTAAATTTAAAGATACAAATGTCATAAAAATTCTAAAGGAATGGTTTTAAAATTGTCTAATTCGTTCTGTAGCTAATATGGCGCATTGGTCCAGGAACGCTTATTGCACGGATGGGCTCAAGAAAAATGGGTTAGAAGCTCAAAGATTCAATAAGCAGTAGATTGCTTAAAGACTGGTGTTAGATCGACACAAAGTTTAAACATTGTTTTTATGATTGGCATGTAACCTGGAGAGAGATACAAATAATATTTCGACTGGTTTTACCAAATAGACGAAAGATTGAATCTTTGAACTTCTAACCCAATAAGCGTTCTTGGACGTGCCATATTAACCACAGAACCAATTAGACAAACTTAAAAGCATTCTTTTAGAAATCGTATGACATTTGTATCTTTAATTTTGATAATTAAAATCGTTCGTAACGACAAAATGCTTTTATTTTATTTGGAACCGTGACAATAAAATTAAAATGGCTTTGTCTTCAAACTCATTTTACATCTTAAACGACATCAATGAACCTTTGCCACTTGTTATTAGAGTTTCTGGCGTCACGGATAAAAAACAATTGATAGTTTAATGAAAACAATTTGGTTCAAGGAAGAATATTGTTGGCCAGATTTAAGGCTGTGTCCGGTTTTTGGGGTAGTTGTTTGGGATCCCATATCTCTGAAACGAAGCACTTTAGGACCCATGTTTATTAGACATGTTTTACTCATAGAGACCCATAGAGTGCATATAGAAAGTTGCGGTACTCTTATCCGTAACATCCTGTATACTGCAAAATACTACGGCCTAAAAGTCGGCTGACGACTTGGCCCTTATCAATCTATGTACAAATATGTTTGGAAAAAATAAACAATTACTCTTATTAAAATATATAGAAAAAAGATTTACTGATATGGCCAATTTTCCATTGATATATTGAGAGTTCAAACCCCAAAAAGGCATTTTTATTTTCAAAACTTACCAATAAAAATGAGTGGAAATCTTTCATCGGTCCATACTTATAGGTAAAGCTAATCTTAAAAAACATAATATAAACCTAATAAACATACCGACGCGACGCAGAAACCAACAGGTTTTCAGGAGGTCTGCACGACGGCCAACTGACTACACCTTAGTTATAAAATGAAACTGCAAATACCGACAGATAAATATTGTCTAATCACTTGCGACTCTAATATGAAGAATATAAGGCATAATATAGAAGGAATTTGTCGTAATATTAGATAAGAAATTGTCATTTGTACTTTCCTATTAATATACGGCAAAATACTGAAATGTGTTTTTTTTTGTTAAAGGCATTCTTCGCAATCGACAAAAACGTATTTTTCATAGTGAGTGTAATCAGAAGTAAATAAAGTTTTTTTTGTAAATATAAGGATTTACCTCACAATGCTGCTAATGCTATTCCCTCGTTACACGTATTTACATGTACATTTTTCCAACAAAAACAGTGAATTTTAAAAGTAGTACATGAGGTTAACCTTAATTTTTTATCATTAAATATTTCTACACATGGTAAATTTTATATTTATCTGACGGCGATGTATCTTTCTAGGGATCTTGGATAATTACTGCGAGTTATTTTGCCGTCCTCTCAGAGAATTTCCCGAATAATGATCCGAATAAACTAATATAAGTGAGTTCTTATCATTTGAACTGAGATACTTCTATCTTGAATTTGCTAGTTTCCTAGCCGATGGTTAAAAGGATTGTCCCTCGAGCTCTTCCTTGTCCTTTTTATATAAAACTTGTTGAGGTTAAAGGCAATAGTAAATTCATTTAGCTTTTTGCACGTCTAGCATTGCCACCACCCTCCTGTAGTATAGCCAAGCTATCTGAATTAGAATAATTAAAAGTAGAAAGCTGACTTGGGCTTATGGTGCTGCCTTAGCTTTTACCAAAGTGTATTTTTACTATTAATATTTATAATTGTAAAAAAAGCATTAATATTGAGTTTACAAAGCGAATGAGCTTGTAGGGTGTGCTTATAAGAACATAGTATTTTTGTAAGTGCCTGGCGATCGGAGGCCACACACCTCAGTCCTGGGGTTTACGAAAGCCATTAATGAACATCATGTAAATTATATTTAACTATGCTACAATGTTTTCAACAAAAAATAAAAATATCTTTGAATTTAGAAATGAATGGCATGAAATATATACATTTTTATTCATCACTCCATAAGCATATTACAATTTGTCTTTAAATAATAGGTTAAAATGTATTTTTTTTTACCTTTCCAGTTTACATAGAACCACATAGTGATCAAGGTATTAAGTTCATAAACTGCTGGACATTCGTCTGCTTAGCAGATGAGAATCAGACAGCTTATGAGCACCCTTGAGTTGAAGCTTCGTCGCTCTTGGTACACTGCAAAGGATAATGAAGTGCTTCAAATGTTTTTTTTTTGATTAAAGGGAATGCTTCACTACACTAGGGTTTTAAATCTGCTTTTTATTTTATATTTCACACGTGCGCAACATGGTTAAATTGAAATTGGTCCTTCATACAAAGACAAAGTAAGATTCAATTCTTTAGTGTTGTAAAGCATCACCTTTAACCAAAATGATTCTTGGAATCTCACTGATCAAAACATTTGAAGTATTTTACAATTCTAAAATAACTCCTAACATCTTTGATCTAGAACTGCATACATGAAGGTAACGAGTTTCCTCAATTGGGTTTAACGATTCGTAGGAACTCTTATTTTGAAAGATCGTTTTATCGAACACGATTACCCACGTTTTATTGGCGTATTTTTCCTTTAAAAGCAATTTCAACTCGTTAATTATAATACTAGGGCTTAATGGCCAATCGCTTACGAATCCAAATGCAATTTTTAAGGCTTTCGTGGTAAAATCTAGGTAGTTCAAATCTATATAAATGCGTTTTTCGGTTATGGAAAAGATGATATTTTCTGGCCAGACTGTAAGAAATTTGCTTATTCCCGAAACAAAATCGACCAAAGCCACTGTGTCTTCGCACGGTAAAAGCAGTTTATAAGCGATACTCTGCTCACCGTCCAAGTCAACTAAGTAAGAGTAGTTTAACAAATGTTGTTCCCGGGGTATCATGGTCGAATTTTTTAGAGGGTATTTAACTAAGCAAGTGAATCCGCTGGAATTTAAAATTTCGCTGATTGCGATTAAAAAGTGTTCTCCCTCAAAACTGATGGGAGCAATGCTTTCCAATTTTCCAAAAATGTTTCGAGGTTTACTCTTTTTGTGGCTTTTTAAAATTTCAATTGAAAACGTGTCCCAGTTTTCTTGCTTTAGCAAGTCCTTAAAATCATCGTTCATATAATACGAAACCGTGAAATCGGACTTTTCGCAACTAAGTGCCAATGTATAGATTTTCGTTGGGGAAACGGCGTACATGTGTTTCAACTTATACGCGCCCTCAACTAAATCTAAGACAACCGTGAAATGAACCACGCTCGAATCGCGTTCTTCGAAATTGCGCAGTCTCTCTTCTAGGGTTGCGCGTCCGAAGGACATGTTTAAGTACTTCACCACGAAACAGTCGAAGATTGATCGGTAACTAATTTGGTAAACGTCTTCGAAAGAATCGACCCACCCTAGAGCGCGCGCCATCTTCAAGTCCGATTTCTCAAAACTGTCGCTACAGAAGTAAGCCTTTGTGATATCATTCACATTATTGTTAATGATAACTTCCCCCATCCTTAACATCGCTTTATCTACTATCAATTTAGTGTCCTGTTCATTCGAATAGCCAGTTTCCAAATTTTGGTCTTTCAGATAATTTAAATAATGTACTCCGATAGAAATTAATAAACTTTCCGTAAATTCAAGCCTGTTTTTAATACCGTGTCTTAAATAAATATGGCAAAGATGAATTATGTAACTAGAAGTCATTTCCAAGAAACAATCCAATTTGTTTTTTAAAAGATCATCCAGGAAAGGTCTCGGATCTAACCCTTGTCTATTCATAATTGATTGGAATAATGCAAAATTGTTACAGCCTTTCAATACCAGATGTTTGTCAAATATTGAACTAAACTTAGCGATCGAGGTATCTTGTTTGTGAAATGTTAAATACTCCGACGATATTTGCAATATGATTGTCGATTTTTGAAAAACGGTAGAAAGGTTTTCGTGTAATTCAGGTTTTCTTTCCATGAACTGTATCACTTTGTTTTTAATTTCTTTTTCCAATTTAGCGAAACCCGTGAATAAACAGTACGTACTAGCGCTATTTTTCCTTAATATTTTCTTAGATTCGGACTTATCGCCATTTGAATTAAATTTGTTAAATAGCCGGAAGAGTAGAGATTGGAAAGAACGATTTTTCAAATAACTTTGACAAGCACTCAAGTCGCAATACAGAAGAACTTCGCAAGGACAGTTCAATTTAAAAAGTCCGTAATTTTGCTTCCCATTCACAAAGTCCCAAGCTATCTTTTTCATGACAGAGTTTGACTCGCAACCGTAAGGCGTTTCCAGTAAATACGATTTTGACTGAGCGTATTCGCTACAATAAGTACTGGGGCTGAGTTCTTCCATCACAGGACATTCGAAGCACTTCGGTAAAGGAACAGACAAAGATTCAGATGATGAAATTGGGATGTTATCTTCAGGTAGAGATTTCAAATAATGATATTTCAAATTTGCACAAGTTTCTGTAAGGAATATTAGAGTTAAAAAACAGAATATCTTCTTTGGGAAAAAATCAGAATTTCGAAACTTCAAGAAAAAGATTTAGAACTGTCAGATTTGGTAACAACATAATTTTGTAATATATCTCTGAAAGTTACATATTCATATTCAAATGAAACTTTACACGATATCGCTCGTTTTTCCAAATCATAACGGGGTGGATATCATATTTAACTTTTCTAAAATGATTACAGAGAAAATTATGGATAATCAATTAGTATGATGTTTACATTTTAAAAAGTTGGGAAATTATTGCAAATTTAAGGACCTCTAGAGATATATACATATGTTACAATTGACTCAAAAGCATACTTCTTGTCCAATTATAAAGCTATTTTAGTTCAATAATATCCATATGTGCCTTGGTAAGCATGTATATAACTTTTCTTATTAATTTCATTAGGATAGGTTTTACCTCTATTGTTAAATATTTCTAAAGGAGTTGTATTTCATTTATTTTTACCTGCCTCTTTTTAAAAATTAACAACCATATAGAGAGCTACCTTTTGATGATTCGTCTAAGTTCAACTTCATAGAGTCATACTGGGTAATGAAAAATACGCCTTGTCCAATCGCAATTCCTCCCTGAAGTAAAATACATTTTGTTTAATCATAGGATAATGTTTCCGAAGTGGTATTCAACAGGTAGCAAACAATGGTAAATAACTTTATGGTATAAAATAGGAAACGTTGTAAATAATGGTAGATAATGCTAAATTATATATTTCCGTGAATTATTTCCCCAGTAGCACAAAGAGTCGATTTAGGGTCGGCTTTGGTTGCAAAGACGATTTTGGGTCCTGGTCCAAATGCCGACTCTAAAAGTCAAACATTTTTTAGATAATTCCGAGCAAGTACACTTCTGTGCCCTGTTAAAGTCGGTATGGCGACCTTACATTTTGGACCACTTGCCGACTCAAAAAGACCTAACAATATTTAGTATTAATTTAGAAAAGTAATGAAATTCAGATAGTTAATAAGTAGCAACCTTTTTTCTAGCCCCTGTTGCGCATTATTGTTGAGCCGATGTTGGCCGAAGCCCTGAAATGGCTTGGCCGGCCGACAGTCAGCTGACCTTCGGATTTACCGTCAAAATGTCCTAGGGAAGTTCAATCTTCAAAGGTCGACTTTCTGCCGACAAAAATGTACCTGTTTCCTACTCCAAAACGACGTCGGGCCACAGTCAGCCCAATTTCAAAGTGGACACTATAACGACTATAATAGTATGGTATCTATGACACTAATCAATTACTGGCGTGACAACAAGATATTTAATCATTATTATAGTCTATTTTGAGTCGGAAATATGCAATTTTATGTAGTCGGCCCGACGACTTTTTGGTCTAGGAAACAGGTACTTTATAATTCGGCAGAGAGTTGACCTTCAAAGGTCAACCGATTTCAACTTCCCTTGGTTATTTCGACTGAAAATATCCGAATGTCTAGCCATTTGAGGGATTTGACTGACGACGGCCCTACTCCATTGTGCCACAGGGGTTACAGTATTTAAAACATAAGCCTACAATTAAGGAGATAAAAATTTAGAACAGACTTGAACAGTTATGAAAGATTTTCTGTATTTCACATATAATTAAAAAAAGTCAATTATTTAACATTGTTTATCATGATTAGAAATTATTTTCCCGTAGTTTTGCACAATGTTTGATATCCATTGTATTTTTGGAATACCTTTCTTTCTATGTGATTATTAAAAATAAACTTACATTATCAGCTTTGGTGTTTAATTTAGCACCCATATTATTTATTCCCTGCAACATGTCCGCGTTGAATGTTGAAGACGATGGAGAACTCGGACCGTTAGTCGAAGCGTCATTTGGCTGAAATGATTCAAAAGTCAACTGATTGTTGTCGTGAGCAATAAGAAACAGAAATGCTGTCTTACGAAATCTGTTCGGTTGGGCCGATCTGGAATCAAGACAGCTCGTTGATTATTAGAAGTCTCTGAATCCGCCACGCCATTGTCTACTGATACCACTTCAGCTGACGTTGTATTTTGTTCGTCTTCATAAAATGATTCCTTTGTTTTTATCATATTTAGAATAAAATCAATAAACGTTGTTATAATATATATAGAAAAAAAACATAATAATTTTCATTATATATTCAGTAAGGCAATATAAGGATATTTGTCATATATAGAATACAACAAATTTATTAATTTTCATAATATATTCAGTAAAGAAATTGAAGGATATTGTTCATATATAAATATAAATACAATTTTTTGTCGTATATATAATAAAAAAATAGAACAATTTTTGTTGTATTTAGAATAAAATAAATATAAGCATTTTTGTCATATAAGGAATAAAATAAATAGAATAAATTTTGTCGTACATAGAATAAAATAGATTAATTTTGTCGTATATAGAATAAAATAAATATAATAATTTGGTCGGCTATAGAATAAATTAAATATAATAATTTTGTCGTATATAGAATTACATAATTATAATGATTTTTGTCGTATATAGAATCAATTAAATATAATAATTATTTGTCGTATATAGATTAAAATAAATATAATATTATTTGTCGTATATAAAATAGAATAAATATAATAAGTTTTGTCGTCTATAGAGTTAAACAGTTAGAATATTTTTTGTCGTCTGATAGTAAAACAAATATAATTATTTTTGTCGTGTATAGAATGAAATAAATATAATAATTTTGGTCGTAAATAGAATAAAATGAATATAATAATTTTTGTCGTATACAGAAAAAAATAAATAGAATAATTTTTATTGTATTTAAAATAAAATAAATATTATAATTTTGGTAGCAAAAAGAATAAAATAAATATAATAATTTTTGTCGTAAATAGAATAAAATAAATATTTAAATAATTTTGGTCGTATATAGAATAAAATAAATATAATAAAATAATTTTGGTCGTAAAGAGAATAAAATAAATAGAATAATTTTGTCATATGTATAATAAAATAAATAGAATAGTTTTTGTTGTATTTAGAATAAAATAAATTGAATAATTTTGTCATTTATATAATAAAATAAATAGAATAATTTTGGTTGTATTTAATAAGGATGTTTTGTGCCATCGCATTTTATGTTCAAGTGGCTCTGAGCCGATGTCTATTGGTTAATTTATTCGAAAAATGTCGATGATCTAACACAAATACTTTCTAAATTATTAGCTCCTAGGCATGTTGTCTTGGACATTTTATTTTATGACCTTCAGGTTTTTGGGGTTTATTTCCTTAGTTTCATATTGTCTAATTACATCGGTTCAGAGCCACTGGAACATATAACGCGTTGGGGCAACACCTTTTAATTGGTACCGAGTTTTTAAATACAATGGCTCTAGAGATAGATTTTTAATGAAAGTGAGGACATGGTTCAAGGTCAACGAGTTTTGTATCATCTACAAGCTTTTTAAATACTAGCTCTGGATCGTTTTTACTGTACAGCGTGCATATACAGGGTGTTCAAAGTAGTCTGGCACACATTTACAGGCGTATTCTTTGGGTAACAAGGAATGAAATGGAACTAAGAAACTTTTTCCTAAGTTGAACCGAATCCGAGTAATTGGCCGTCAAATATTGACCTCGAAAACGTCGAAAAACAAGCAAATGTGCAGTTTATATTATTCCTAAGACCCAATTGTTTGGTTTTATATTGAAAAAGCTAAGAAAACGATCACTTGTATCAAAAGATTGGTATTAATTGAAAGAAGTATTCTACGTGTAAAAAATTAATTTCTTTGTTTTATGGTTTCTCTGAGGTTACATGTACCTTACAACATTACATTGATCATTGTTTTTACAAAAGTTGTTTGAAATGGTCCATATTGGCGTGTAGGCAAGCTTAGACGCGCCTTCTTAACACGACGAAAGATTTCGGGCGTGTTTCGGATTGTGTCGCAGGCATCAATTATGCGTTGACCTAGGTCTTTAACGTATCGAACTTTATTCTTGTATACCAAGTCCCAAAGATAGAAATAACATGGGTTCAAATCAGGAGATCTGGCTGTCCATGCAAAAGTTTCACCTCGACCAATCCACCTCTGAGTAAACTCGACATCAAGATGAGCTCTAACCCGAAGGCTAACATGAGGGGGCGCTGCGTCGTGCATAAACCACATTCTTTGTCTTACTGCTAGCGGTACGTCTTCAAGTAGATCTGGTAAAGTGTCTTATAGAAAGTACCACTCACCAGTTAGTCTTGGTGGTAGAAAATAAGATCCAATTAAATAGTCGCCAACAATTCCGTACCAGACGTTAAGACTAAACTGCACTTAATTTAACATAATTGTATTCGCGTGCGGATTTTCTTGCTACCATTCATGACGATTATGTAAGTTGAAGATAAGGTCACGGGAAAATAAGCCTCGTCAGAAACTAAGAGCGTACTTAACCAATTGATATCGTGAGTCTGCTCCTGAAACCACTGACTAAATTCGACTCGTCTTGAATAATTGGCCTCCTTTAAGGATTGATCGTTTTGAAAATGGTGTCCTCGAAGGATACGCGAGGCAAGTACATGGTCGACTCGCAATTGACATCTAACTTGTCTCGTACTTATCGTAGGATCATCCACGAAGATGGTAAGTACTTGTTATTTCACGTCTTCTGAAACGCAGGTCCCGTGGGTTGTATTTTTACAGTTTCTCTTAAGCATTTGTCGACCACCGTAAACGTTTTTCAATTTCCCTGAGCGAGTTCATACCTAAGATACATATCGGCATATTCTGCATTCGTGAAGTGCGCCATAGCATAGCAGGTCTAAGATACGAAATGCGATTTTAATTATTAATGCCCCTCAATTTTTTGCAAGTTCGAGCCTCGTACCGGTCCAAAAAATTATTTGAACATGTATTGTAGAATAAATTTGTTTTTGTGGGTTAATATTTAATGAGACCATTAATTACACAATCCAACTACATTCAGTGTACTAAAATTCAGGGGAAAAGACGGAGATGAGCTAGATAGGTTCCAAAACGGCTCGCAAGTTATTCAATTTGTACTTACTCATGGTATTAGAAGAATAAAAAACTAAATTCAATCAAATGTTCCCTTTTTTATTAGACGTAGTCACTTAGAAACACCTTGTTATTGTTCTACACGTAGCTTACTTCTTTTATTTTAATAACGCAGATTTGATACTAGTTTTGTTTTTATCGAAAAAGATAATTAACCAGTACTTAGTGAAAGGAAACAATTGGGTCCAAGGACTAATAGAAATTGCACATTGGCGCATTTTTCAACGTTTTGGAGGCCGATTTTTGACGGCCAATTACTCGGATACGGTTCAATTTAGGAAAACGTTTCTACGAACCTTTTTCACTCCTTGTTACCCAAAGAACACGCCTGTAAATTTGTGCCAGACTTCTCTGAAACACCCGGTATATAATAATAGATAAAGTTAAATATTTATTATGTAAAGAATAAAGAATAGTAAATTTTTTTATCATAAATAGTATGAAATAAATGCAAGAATTTTATATCATAGATAATAAAAGATATAGAAGTTTTATTATATAGAGTAATGTATAATGTGCTTAGTATGTTTAAGAATTATATGTTGTCTTACTTTTTGTGTCCTGCTGGGCTGATTTGGAATAACGACAGCTCGTTGGTTATTTGCAGCCTGTGAATCTGTTATGCCACTGCCTACAAACACCGCTTCATCCGGCCTTGCACTTTGTTCGTCCACCTTTAATTTGATCATATAAGGGAGAACAACAAAATTAAGGTTTATGATTTTTAGAACCCACAGATAAAACCGGCCAACTTTTCACGTAGACTACATAAAGACTAATTCTTATCTTTTCTATAAGTACAAATTCAGCTCAATTCGACGTATCTGTTTGTCACAATCAAAACAATTTACTCAAAAACCAAACATAGTTTAGCTACAAAATTGGGCTTTCTTTGTTTATCGTTAGATTTATATTTTTAGATATCCAAAGAGCAGGTTCTTCCTTTTCTAATGGTTTTAGCGTTACATAAATAACTTCCTTCATCAATTAATGTGTCCTTCAAGTGTCCATGGATGGATATGACCCGGACTTTAAAGGATTTAAACACTAGCGCGGCAAATTGTTAACAAAACAGTATCAATTTAAATGTTCTTTTGGTTGCCTTTTTTTCTGTTTTAGGTAGAGAAGCGACTAGAAGCTTTTTGGAAAAGATATCCTCACTGAAATAACACGCAGTTAACAAAAATTAAAGGCGTTAGAGTAAATATTCCAGTTTTCGAAAATGATTGACATTTCATTTTTTATTAAAATTTTGATCTGATTTGAAATCAGACAACATGTTACATTTTTGCATAAGGTGACACGCCCAACAAGGCCATATTTGTGACGTAATTTTGAAGGTTTTTGCAATTTCCGGCTATGATAAGGACCCGAATGAGCCAGTGCGTTCTAGTAAAATATTCATGTTCTTTTCTAAAAATCACAAACCGGTTTTTCTAGACATAACCGAAACAAAATAGCCACAAGAAAAACTTTCGATAGAAGACTGTACTCTTGTAGATATTTATACCTCATTATTTACATGTTTAAATTACAAAATTACATATTACTCTTATATTAACATCATTTTTATATACATATTCCAACACCAATATTCGTTTAACACTCCCTTTTAAAGAAATTAAAATTGTATATTTTCAAAAATTATCTACTATACTGGTTAAGTTTTCTTTGATAACTTATCTCTCTTTTCTCTTAGAAAAACATTGACTCCTTCAGTGTCATTATCATCTAGTAGGGTGAGCTAGCCCTCTTCCTAAGGTAATCGCGCCATTTTACCTTTACAATATCCAAATTGCACATAAATTTGGCTTAAATCGTATTATGCACGAATAAAATCTTATTGCACAATGATTGCGCAATGATGTTCTACATTACTTATCAAGTTTTTTGGCCATAGCTTGAAAATCAAAGAAATATAAACTCCATTTCCATTAATTATTCCACTTAAATACCGTTTAATCATATACCAATTATATAATCCCCCTTTTACCAATCGCACTTTGACCCCTTTATATGGCACTGAAGAAAATGTCTGCCATGTTTGAAAGCGCCATCTATACTTACTATATGGGATTTTTTCTGAACGGGTTTATATTTAATTATATTTAATTTGCTATTATGTGACCTACTTTGCCAAATACACCGTCTCAAGGACCGAAAATTAAAAGGTCTGGTTAGTTTAAGTCACACGAAGTGGTTATTAAAACTACTTAAGGTTTTGGGTTTAGTAAAAAAAATGACTTTCTTTTTAACGAAAAATAAAATCTGCATTTTTTCAACCACAAAAATGGAATTTACTTTAATCTATGTTAAGAATTATAGTAAATTGTTTATAATTTCCAATTAAAATTTTAGTAAATGATGAAGCTGGAGGCCCAATCGACCGACACATTTCAAATTCGATATAATATGAACGATAATTAAATGATATTCTCATTCGTTCGACAACAAATCGATTCTCTATTTAATCGTTCATTTTATTAGGTGAACCAATGTAATAAAAACCACCACAGTGCTTCCCCAACTCCATTATCGATATTCACGGGGCGGTCTATAAAAATCCCAGTGAAATCGAAGTAAGGAATTAACAGAACACTGAAATTGTGATTCTAAACAAATTAATGCTTAAATCTACAATGAAAGGGTATATACGCTTTAGTTAATAACAAATACAATAAATAACTATTGAAGGGAAACACTTTTAACTTTTAAACGATAATTTTTTGTGATATTAAAACACACCCAGTTGTAATTAATCACCACTGGGCCATATGAAATTGTAGCTAGTGAAATCGTTGAAAAACGTTGAAAATGCATTGAATTTCGTCACAAGTCGTTAAAAAATGAGCGGGAAATTAGAGAAAATGAGTTGAGAAACGCACTTTCCTCTCGTGAAATAATGTCTTTTCCATAAAACTATCCTCATATCTCTATAAAATAGATTTTATTTCGCCCCACCCAAAGCCCCTATTTTTCGCTCCGGTCCAGTGGTCCCGTTTGGTTGTTGGGAGACCTCAAAAATGCTTTGAAATTCGCGAAAAATGTATTGGAAAACTTCAAAAATGCAACGATGGGGCAAAATTCACCTAACATTCATTCTTAAATTGACAATATCGGTCGATTGGGAATATATTTCTTATTTTGGAATAATTGAGTCGATCGATTCGTTCTATCAATGAATATCGTATAGAAAAATTTTATTTTAAAATATGTTGGTCAAATGGTTATATAGATTTAAATAAAAATTACTTAACCGTTAATTAGCTTCAATTAAATTAAACCGGTATTTGAAAATATACCAAAAACTTTCTTTAAAGGGCCCCACAGGTGTTTAAAAATTCACCCAGAAAATCAGGTAGCAGACGACGTGTCCTAGCTTTCCCTATGTCCGCGATTCGCGCGGGAAACTGACGAATTTACTGACTGGCCCTTTAATATAAAAACTTGCGGTGTGGGTGTTTTTTTCACTCTAACCTAAGCTCCACGCGGATGGGGACCAATTAATTTAGATTGTTGAAGTAATTTGGGAAAAAGATTTTTTAACTTACCGGTATCGCACCACTGCAAGAATGTTCAATAAGTGCATCGCTTTTCTTCTTAAACGGATATCTTATTATGGACCATGCAGTCTTGGCCATCAAAATAGCCACGCACAAGGAAAGGACAACTACGATTCTTTTAACTGTCATTATTTTCTAGCAGCACCTCGAAATATTGATTCAATTGGAAAAATTGTTCATTCGTAATATTGGCCCAATTCGACAAACTGTGTCTCACCTTCACCGTATCTAGCTAAATATAAATTACCTTATTTGGAGATTCTCTAGTTCCAGCCAGGAACTGATAAGATAAAATAACTAAACGTCATTGTTAAACCTGTGTCAGCTTAGTTTCATAGGTAAGGAATTTTTTTTATATGTTATATATAAAATGTCTCATCAAAAAAAGGCCAACTACCAACAAGATGGAAATATTTAAATGGTTCAAGGTTCCAGCATGCGACGTGATTAAGACAGTAGCCATAAACGGAAGAGGCTTTCAATGTAACTATTTAAAAAGAATTTGGTTTTTGTGAACATGGTACCGCTCACAAGGCGGGGGCAAAGATAAAATAAAATAACAACCTCGATAACAGGTAGAGCATAGCGCCGATTTTATTTGGGTATTGCGCCGACATTTGGCGCGAAGGGGTAAAAATTTATACCCCTTTTAAAAATTTGGGAAAATAAAGTTGCAAATGTTTTTGAAATAAAAAAAATTAAGTTACGTGGAAAAACTCAAAAACATTTAAAACATAAAAGTTTATCAGCGGCGGCAGTGCGCCGAAAAGTAAATGACTTTGAGGCGACGGTGGCGTTGGATTGGTGGCGCTGTGCTATAAGTACAGGTTGATTACGGATAATGAAATCAGCAAAACCTCCAACCTCTCATCATTGTCCTATTTGTGCTTCCTGTGTTACCAAAGATGATAAAGCCCTCCAATGTGATCTCTGCACCCATTGGTGCCATCTCACTTGTTAATACGTACACAATGACTCTTTGGTCTTCATACTACTAACCAATGTAAACACTTTTTATTTTTATGCCCCAAGTGTGTTGCCTTTGGTCCGAAGTTCCCCAAAACGCTATCCATGTTAGCCCAACAGGTTACTGGTCTTACTAACCAGCAAGTCAATGTAGCTGACTCCCTTGTCCTACAGCGACTGGAATTAGAAGCGCTCGCAAAAAAAGTTGATTCACTTGAATCCTCTAAAAGTCTCCATGCTACCACTATAGCCACCCTCGATGATTCTGTTAAAGAAAATTCGACTAAACTCGAAACTTTATCTTAGCTTCCAACCTGTGGAATTCCATCACTGACTATCAGCCATGCAGTTAGATCAGAAGCAAGTAATATCCTTGCAGTAGGGTTGCCCAATTTGAGTACTGATAATTTACCTACTAAATCTTTTAAAGACTGCATTGATGAGCATCTCGAGGTCAATGCCAGAAAAATAAATGCCCTGTTATTTAATATCCCCGACGAAGACAATTTTCAATGTGATGTTCGTGAATGTTATAAACTATTACAGGATCTTGACTTCAGTTATTCCCAATGTAAAAAGATCCAAATTGATAGGGTCAGTCGATTGAGCGATGAAAAAAACCAGTGCCCCCGCCAGCAGTAGGCACAAGTAGGCACGTGCCTATGTTCAAAAATTTTAGGCCTATTTTAGGGGCCTCTAAAAGTTTAAACAAATTGCCTCTGGGGCCTCCAAATGTGATTTTTAAATTTTATTTATTTTTAAAAATTGGTCATCTAGCCCCCTAAAAAAAGAACTCCCATTCAATTCCAATTTCACAGAGGCCTAAATGGCCCTAACAAAACGTTCCCTTTTGAACCACCTATACTCGAAATCAATATTACTTGAGTACACAAACAAAGGCAGCGAACTCTGTGGTTTCTGCTTTTGGTAGTGTACTCTGTTAACATTGATATAGAGTATATGACAAAAGACTGGCCCGGGACGGGGAAGTCCGTCGTGCAAGGAAAGCAGCAAAAAAAAAACACCTGTTCGCCTCAGTGATAACTTAGCTCCAACCAACACAATAAACATAAGCTTAGTTTCTAGGAATTCTACAAAAGTGAGAAACTGTATTTCTTTAATACGACTTAAACCGTTGCAACGCTTAAACGAAGGGAAATCCCAGCGGAGCTGAAGTCGAAGCGTAAAGCATCGTACCAGTCACTACTTTGAATAGAGAGCGTCCTGGGGATTAGGGTTTTTTCTTTTTTACTCCTTGTCCCTTTTGTGAAATCACGTGATATCAGTGACCACGGATCGCAGAGAAAGGACCTAGACCTTCGGTGGTCGGACTTGTCCCAGATAACGCGCGTTTCTTCATTTCGTTTTCTGCTCCTGAACAAACAGGTAGTTCTCAATTTCGATTCTCTCCCAGTCAAATTTTTTCTAATTCTCTTCCGAGACTAACTTTGTCAATACAGCCTTTTTAAAGGCTATTTAGCTGTTTTAAGCTAATTTTTAAACAGCCTTTTTCAAGGCTAATTAGCTATTCTAGCTAAATTATTCAAAAAGCCCTTTTCAAGGCTAATTAGCTATTCTAGCTAAATTATTCAAAAAGCCTTTTTCAAGGCTATTTAGCTGTTTTAAGCTAATTTTTAAACAGCCTTTTTCAAGGCTAATTAGCTATTCTAGCTAAATTATTCAAAAAGCCCTTTTCAAAGCTAATTAGTTATTCTAGCTAAATTATTCAAAAAGCCTCTTTCAAGGCAAATTAGCTATTCTAGAAAAAATATTCAAACCGCTTTTTTCAGGGCTATGATATAGCTGGTATTATTAAAAAGTCCGTTTGAAGACTACATAGCTTTAACAAAGCTTTATTTTCTTAAACCTTTTTAAGGTTATTTCGCTATTAGTATACAGGGTGTCCATTATTAATCGAAAAAGTGATTTTTTTCAATAACCGTTGTAGTCACAATTTTGAAATTTTTAGTGTGAATTGATAGTACCGGGGGCCATTGTTGTACATAAAGTTTTTCGATTTTAGAAAAATATTTTCAAATTTTGAAAAAATAAATTTTGATGTATTGGAGCTCGTCTAATTTTTCCAATGAGAAAAATGTAGAGCGACGTCGAAAACATAAGAATAACGTTTGGTGGTTGAAAACAAAATAATTTTTCACGAAATTACACGCGTTTGAAAATTGACTTAACGGGTAAACAAAATAATTGGAAAAATCAAAAACTAGAATCTTTCGGATGCAGTAGAAGTCGTAAGACAATATTATTTTTAGACTTAACTAAATACTAGTTTTATTATTTAAATGGAATTTAATGAAAAATAACCGAAAGGAAAAACATTTTTGAATTGAACGACCTCACCAAAATTCCAAAAATAATATCCCCGAAATTGGACACAATGAAAATAAATTTTATTTATTGTTTCAAATAAAAAAAGTTTAATTTTACATATCGCGACGCGACGTTCTATTAACGATTTTTTAATTGAAATTGACAACTTGCCAATTCACTTTTTCGTTTGATAACCATTTTTTTCTGGTAAATACTCATCTGATCAGCATTTATGATTTTTTAGAAGATTTTTGTATAAATATGTTTATTCCGATGTTTATTTTATTCTGTTCTCTGAAATATCAAATTATGCCACGTTATTCAATAGCAGATCGTACGGAGATAGTTGCTGTGTATTATGGAGAAGGTGGTCGTAATTTTAGGAGAGTTTGCGAGATATTCCATGAAAGACATCCTTTTCGAAGACCATCCATAGGTGTCGTAAGAAGAGCCGTTAATAATTTCCAGCAATTCGGTAACGTACAACCTAGGGGTCGTGGATTGGGTGCACGGGATATGGAATTTGAGAACACTGTACTAACATATTTTGCTGCGTTCCCTCGTCAGAGCGTTAGAACAGCAAGTAGAGATTTAGGTTGAACCTAAATCTCTACTTGCTGTTCTAACGCTGAACCTTCCAAACACGCGATTTACTAGAACTAGTAAATCGCGTGTTTGGAAGGTTCTTCACAAATATCGCTACCATCCGTTTAGAGCTACTCTTCACCAAGGATTAGTTGGTTGTGATAACGCAAGACGATTGGACTTTTGCAACTGGCTACTCAACGCTGGGGAAGATGAACGGCAATTTATTCGAAATGTGATGTTTACAGACGAATGTTCATTTTCTAGAGACGGTCCCTTCAATAATCAAAATTACCACATTTGGCAAGACGAAAATCCGCATTGGGGATTCCCTCATCACCACCAAGTTCAGTTTGGGCGTTTAAATATTTGGGTAGGACTTTTAGGAAACCGACTCATTGTTCCAGTGTTCTTGCCTCAAAATCTTAACGGTGGTGGCTATTTAAATTTTTTAACCACTGAACTGGCAGACCACCTGTATGAAATTCCATTAGCTCAAAGACAAAGTCTTTGGTTTCAACAGGATGGTGCTCCGCCACATTTTAGGAGAGATGTGGTTGAATTTTTAAATAATGTGTTTCCGCGTCGATGGATATGAAGAAATGGTCCGGTTCCTTGGCCACCAAGATCGCCAGATTTAACACCGCTAGACTTTTTCCTTTGGGGTTTCATAAAAGATAAAGTATATTCTACTCCTATTGTTACCTTAGATGATCTTAGGCAACGAATTGTAAATGCATGCCAAGAAGTAACCCCTGAAATGATAGAGCGTGCATTTGAAAACTTAATTGTTAGAGCGCAAGCATGTGTTGTAGCTGATGGTGGTATATTTGAGCCGACTTTGTAAATTCAATAAATTTAATTAATGCAAGATTCTAAATTTCTGACTCTCATTTAAATGCTACATTACCATAGAACATTTTCGATCAGTAAAAACTCGGGGAACCTACAAGATATCACGTATCTAATTTCGAGGATATTGTTTTTGGAATTTTGGTGAGGTCCTTCAATTAAAAAATGTTTTCCTTTTCGGTTATTATTCATTAAACTTAATTTAAATAAATAAAAATAATATTTAGTTCAGTCTAATAATAATATTGTCTTACGACTTTCACTGCATCCGAAAGATTCTAGTTTTTGATTTTTCCAATTATTTTGTTTACCCGTTAAGTCAATTTTCAAACGTGTGTAATTTCGTGAAAAATTATTTTGTTTTCAACGATCAAACGTTATTCTTATGTTTTCGACGTCGCTCTACATTTTTCTCATTGGAAAAATTAGACGAGCTCCAATACATCAAAATTTATTTTTTCAAAATTTGAAAATATTTTTCTAAAATCGAAAAACTTTATGTACAACAATGGCCCCCGGTACTATCAATTCACACTAAAAATTTCAAAATTGTAACTACAACGGTTATTGAAAAAAATCACTTTTCCGATTAATAATGGACACCCTGTATAATAGTAGCATTTTCAAATATGAGTACCAGAAAATTTTTAACTGGGTCCCAAAAATGAGAAAAATGGAAAAGGGAAGATAGTTTCGTTAGTAATCAGAAAGGTACAATGGCACGTTTTTGAAATCGTCGGCGCAAAGCCAAACTATAGTTCTGAGAAAAACCTAGTCAAAGAATTGGGAAAGGGTTTAGAATCCTTGGAGACTGATAACAGTCACTGTTTTAGTTCTGAGAAAAACCTAGTCAAAGAATTGGGAAAGGGTTTAGAATCCTTGGAGACTGATAACAGTCACTGTTTTAGTAATACTGCTGAAGTTCTTTCAAACGTCAGTACTGATATGGAAATGGAACTGACTCATGAAGGAGAAATTGCAGAAGTAATTGCAAATCTCAACTCTAACCATGCACAAAATACATCTAACAACGTGTCCAATTCAAAATAAATGGGCTTACACGCGTTGAATAACTTGGATATTAGTCTAGATAAAGATTGCCTTCCAGTTCAGCCTAAACGAAATCCTTTTCCTAAAAGATTAATTGGCGGTAAAAATCGAGGTTTCAATTCTTCTTGGTATGACAAATATCAAATGATTGAATATTCAGTTTCAAAGGATGCAGAATATTGTTTTTGTTGCCGTCATTTTTTAGGCAGTAGAAACACTGCATTTCTAAAGGGATTTTCGGATTGGAAAAACATGGGGACACAATTCAAAGAACACTTCACTTCCAACAAATCTTCTCACCAACTAGCCTACAAAATGTACTTAGACTACATGGAATCCAAATTCCGTGGATCAATAGTTTGCCAGGTTAACGACCACCATAGACTAGACGTTATTAGAAACAGAGAGGTCCTATCTACACACGTGGAAGTGATTATTTTATGTGCCCAACAAGATTTAGCACTTCAGGGGAACACTTACACATCCGCCGACAATATTGGGAATAGGGGAAACTTTATTGCAATATTAGATATTTAAAAAAAATGTCATGATTTAAAAGCAAGTTAAGTGAGAAAAATTATTGTTCAAGAGTTCAACTACTATAGGGTAGTTTGGGCGCTTGCCCAACGTGTTTAGCTTCGGGGGTCCGAATTAAAACGTAATAATTAGATTACTTGGAAATTTAAAATTGTCAAAATTATTTTAAGCACTAAACAAGAGGCTGTTTTACACATAAATATTAATTTAATAAGCTAAAACACAGCAATAAAACTGTTCAGCTTGAAATAGCGCGAAACTAGACAATGGCCACTGTAGTCTTCCCCCTTAACAATGGGGGAGACAAGCCTAAATAAGCAGTTGATGAATTTGGGTAAAGAGGTAATCGTAGGGTGGAATTCTTCGATTAAAAGTAAAGTTGGTAATATTTATTTGTAAATAATATACTTAATAATAAAAAATTATTAATTTAATAATAATAAAACTTTTATTAATTTAATAATAATAACATTTTTATTAATTTAATAATAATAAAATTTTTATTAATTTAATAATAATAAAAATTTTATTGATATAATAATAATAAAATTTTTAAATAATTATATATAATTTGGCTAGTTAAAGAACAACAAAAATTACAAAGGAGTTCTTTATGGGGGCCTCTTAATCACGCAGTGCCTACTCACCAAAAAATCCTGGCGGGGCTACTGAAAAAAACCAACCACTACGTCTATGCTTTCAAAGTGTCAACCACAGGAAATAATTTGTCCAAGACTAACGAATTCCAGCATTCTGTATAGCCCCTGATCGTTCAATGGCTCAACGTCAAGCACACAGAGCTCTCATTAAGAAACTTAGCCAACTTCGATCCGAAGACCTAGATGCAGCTTACTCTATTCGCAGTGGTAAAATTATATATTGCATTAAGCCCCGAATCCTCAGATGCTAACGTCTCTCAAGTTCCTAACTCGAGCCATTCTCATGATTAGTCTTCTCGCTTCAACAACTATTACTCCCTTATACCAACCCATTAACCCAAAAAACTAATAATAGACTCTAGTACATCAATATCCCCATAGGAATTCAATATACAACTTAATCTAATGTAAATATAATATATTTTAATGCACAGTCTCTTCCGGGAAAACTTAAAGAACGTGAAACTTTATCTTCGAAGTGGGATAATCACTGCATTTCTATTACTGAATCCTGGGCTAACCCCTCTCTTGATGATGCAATTTTCAATCTCCCACATTACCAATTTCAAAGGAAGGATCGAGTTGGCCAGGATGGTGGAAGTGTACTTGTTTACTTTCGTGATGGAACTATTTTTCATGCGCTTTTTCCAACAAATAGATTTGATGAGTCAATCTGGATTGAATTTAAGCCTAAAGACTGTCCTAATTGGATTCTGCTGTCATGTGTGTATCGACCTCCCAGTAACTCTGAGGAAAAAGAGGTCTTATTAATTAATTACATTTCTACGATGATTAAAACTTTAGGGCACAGAAAAGTGATTCTTCTTGGTGACTATTACCTTCCAACCTTGCCATTTAAACCGCGCGCCACTAGTGCTGATAAAATGTTCCTAGCTACTTTTAATGGCAATTTTCTGCAACAGCATGTACTTTTTCCCACTCGTTTTTCACAATCAAGTAAGTTCAAATACTTTCGATCTGGTTCTTACTCGTGCACACATCCAACCCGATGTCACGGCACTGCCCCCTATTGGCAGCAGCGATCATGTGACACTAGAAATCACTTACGCCATTCTATTTAACACCTTCATACCACCACCTGTAGACTTTTGAGTGAGATTTTGACTATACACGTGCCAAGTTTGAACAATTAAATGCTCACCTTGCAAAGGTGGACTGGACTACTACTACGAAAAATCCCTCGGTAGAAGATGCTTGGATGTTCTTCAAAGACACTCTTTTCAAATGTGTTTCGGAAATTGATCCCCTTTACTCTCCTATTCGAGCTATTCGAAAAAAGGAGCGACTATGGAAGAAATTTCAGCGTGCAATAAGATCTAGCAACTCTGGCCTATTCGATCGTATTCAGCCTGTTTATAAAGAACAAGTGAAACTAGTCAAAATTCTGATATCGCGTCCCAAAGCCAAGTCTCATCACATGGAATTCAAAAACATTAAAAAAAACTCCAAAAGCTTTCTATAGTTTTGTTAAGCGCCAAATTCGTGTCCCCAATTCATAACTTAATATTAAACTCCCCAATGGTGTCATTACAGACTCCGATGACGCAATGACCAATTGTCTTAATGAAACTCTTTCTAAAAGTTCTAATCCTATGCATAATGATCTTTCGAACTTACTAAACTACAATGCCTCCGAAAAGAAAGAACTTTATACCAACTCTTGCTGATGTTCGTAAAGCCCTTAAGGCCACAGATAACAAAAGTGCTTCTGATCCGGATGGCGTCCGTAATAGTTTACTAAAAAAATTTGCCAACACTATGGCTAAGCCTTTACAATTATTATTTTCATTGTCCTTATCAACGGGTATTCTTCCAGACGAATCGACCAAAGCTAAAATTACTCCCATATATAAAGGTCGTGGCAAGAAATTTGATGCCGCAAGCAGTGGCCTAGCTGAAAACTCAGAGGCCCCCCGCAAAAATATCTATGAGGCCCCCCTTTTTAATTTTTTTATGGTTAGTGGGGCACCTTCCCGAAGCTCGAGGCTCCCCCTGAAGCTCGAGGTCCCCCCTGAAGCTCGAGGCCCCCCCCTGAAGCTCGAGGTCCCCCCTGAAGCTCGAGGCCCCCCCGCGGGCCCTGTGGACCATCAGCTACGCCACTGCCCGCAAGCTATAGGACAATTAGCCTTACGTCCACCGTCTGCAAAGTTTTAGAAAAATGCATCAGCGCGGCCCTGTTATCTCACGTTCGCCCTTATCTCAGCGAATTTTAACACGACTTTCTTTATGGTAAATCAGTCGAGTCCAACTTACTCTCATCGCTAGATATTTGGATGGAGGCGTTTGACAGCAATCAACGTGTGGACGTGGTCTATTTGGACATAGCAAAAGCATTTGATTCCGTTCCTCATAACCGTTTACTAGCCAAATTGCAACAGCCCTTTAGTATAAATAATAATATATTTTGTTGGCTGAAAAACTACCTACTGTATCGTTCTCAGCGTGTGCGCGTTGCGGACACACTGAGTGATTCCTTGCCAGTAACCAGTGGTGTACCGCAGGGTAGTGTTCTGGGAGCACTACTTTTTGTTCTTTATATCAATGATATCCCCCATAATATTCGCTCTCACCTTTGTTTGTTTGCGGATGACTTTAAAATCTTTAGAACTATCAAATCACATAAATTTATTTTATTAATACAATCTGACCTAAAGTCATTGGAACATTGGACACGTATTAATGGCATTGTATTTAACGATTCAAAATCTATTGTCCTACCTATTCAAAGAGCCAAATCTGATGTACAGGTGCCATCAACTTACTTTATATTCAATCGCAATATTCCACGTGTCAATGATGCTCGTGACCTTGTTGTCCAAATTTCTAATGACTTAAAATTTCACGAGCACATCTCACTGGTCTGTGGTCGGACTTCCGGTCTTCTAGACACTATAAAAGCTAAGTTTTCGGGTTTTAATACAGAAATGTTAACCCGACTCTTTGACTGTTATGTTAGACCCGTATTAGAATTTTCCAGTCAGGTTTGGAATCCGTACTTAGCACAAGAAGTTAAATTACACGATGATGTACAGGCTAGGGCTACACGTATCCCCCATTCTCTTCGTTGTTTACCTCGCAACCAACGTATTGCCAAACTAAAATGGTCCCCTCTGACCTTGCGCCGTACTTACCTAGACCTGACTGGTATATTCAAAATTCTAATTGATCCCAATCAATCCTATTTTTCATTTACCAATTCTCGTACGCGGGGTAATTCTCGAAAATTATTTGTCAAACATTCCAATACAGAAACACTACAAAACCCTTTCTTTAGGAGGTTTATTCCTCAAAGAAATGCCCTTCCTGAAGAGTATGTTTCCTTAAAATCTTATCCCCACTTCCAGGTCAAGCTTAGGGAATTCTTAAAGTTATGAATTGCCTACTTTCTTTACTATTATGTAATTTACAAACTAGTTCTTATCTACTCTTAATTGTATATCCTATCTTGACGAAATTCTGGAATTCAAAATTTAATTTCACTGTATCATTGTTATTTGATGTAAACCCTGATCGTGACAATACTCACTGTTATGTGATCAGAGCTGTTAAGGCTATATAGCCCTAGCTCTTACTGAAGTAGGAGCAAAAAAAAGATAAAACAATGGAGTTTTTTTCCTCGTTTTAAACAGCTATTAATGAATAATTAATAATAACAAATTATTAAACAATTATTTCACGAATAACATTCGATAGTTAATATGTGCTTCGCGATGGCGCCATAGTCGGTATCCGATTACAGGAGGAAAATTTCAAGGATGCTTTAGGCCCAATAGTATCTGAATAACCTCTTTCAAAAAACCCAATAAGCTAATCCCGTTTCTTTCATAGCAATCCGCACGCGAAAGAATTACAACTAGGGCACTTTCCTTTTTAACCGATTTTTATTCTGGTTACCATGACAGCAAAATATTTTTAAATCTGAATTTTTGTACGCTGCGTCTACAGTAGACTTTTGTTAATAGCTTTTTTTTCTGTACGCATTTTTGAAAGAGTTCTTTAGTTAAACCGTAAGTAACATACTATCAAAAAGTATGACACTATTGTTTTAATGGAATTTTCCTCACGGAACCATTCTTGGACCCTGCCATTCGAACTGAGTGGGTTTTATCGTCTTTGGTAGTAGTTTATTTCACAATAAGCATATTTAGACACTATGAAGCTCTGGTTTTAGAACTAAACCTATATTTCGCCATAGCTATGAAAATTAGTTCGCTGATAATTCTTCGTAATTAACATACTTATAGTTATTATCATACTTTTCACTAAACTAAGTTCGCATTGCAACCCTGTTTATTACTTGGGTCTAAGGTGTTGATTATTTTATTATTATTATTATTATTATTATTATTATTATAAAATAATTAAAATCTGGTTGACATTTTTTAAACTTTGAAATGATATATTTTATACCAAAATACTTAAAAACAATGTTGGTTAAACTTTTGGTTGGTGTATTGATATTAAAGACAAAAATTTAAGTAGATTCAATTTTCTTGAAAATTGATTTCTCATAATACTTTTACATTATCCCCTTCTCACACTAGCACACGAAGTGAAATCTACAATTCATTTTTAATCAGGTATTTTTACTTTAGGCTAAATTAATGATTTAAACAAAGCTCACATACGAATTTTTCTAATATATTAAACTGATTAATGAGATACCATTATAATTAACATTTAAAAAATAAAAATTCTTTATATCTTACTTAAAAATAGAAACAGAAAAGCAGACATAAAATTATATCACAATTAAAAGTGATATACCAAAAACAGTTCACTTAGTGAAAGTAAACTATTATATTCTATAATAATAACTCATCCTATATTAAAAACTAATTGAAAAATAGTACATTTCTATTAATTACAAAAATATTCAGTATCGTTAACGCACACGGTATACAAATTGTACAAACATAAACGCGAATGTTTTTCTTTGTTCTTAAAATCAGGGTAATTATTTGTTATATAACTATACGGAACGCTATTTTTAAATACGCAATATTGTTCCTCAAACGTGTAGTTTTGGGTCAACTGAGAATACGGTTGGAAGCTTGTAGTAAATTGAATAAAACCATATTCTATCGTTTGGTACATTTGAAAGATGGTTTCGTACTCTTCCTCGAGCAACGCTATATGCTGATCAATTCGTCGTCTCAAATCATACAGAGAAATGAGTTGCATGGGCGTCATCTCGCATATATTTTCGTTCTCTTCTCGGAAGTTAGCAGGCCGTATTAAAGAGTCTAAGCAAAAAGCCGTGGAAGTCGAAACGGGCACTTCGGGGTATTCCAAAATTACGGACAAATTTCCGTGACGAAATAGTTTAAAAGCGTTTTCTGGCGAACGTATAATTCGGCATCCAAGTTGACTAACGTGCATGCTGGTTTTGTAGCAGTTTCCTGAGAGATTGAACAGCGGAACAGATATTTCGATCTTCGTCGTGATGGGAGAGAAAAGACCCTCAATTATTTCCGTCCAGCGAGTTGCCATTCCTTTCCAAATTTCCTTGGAAACTTGGAATGTCTTGTAACCATTGCTCAGAAATATTACAGGCTCTCGATTTTGCAACGTAACCGTGACAAAGATAGTCGATGCTTGTAAGCGAAGAACCGTGCCTAGAAAATAAAATGGACGATAGATTTAGACCAATCAACTTTTATTTGGTTATAAGAGCTTTAATATCTATTTCTTAAAATGACTCCTAATAAGGGAATGAACAACGGTTAAGTTATACCGTTTTAATTTTAAAAAACGCGGTACTTCGGCACATATGCCTTCGAGGCCGAAAAGAAACTAACAAAAAAAATTCCAGAAGCGCGTGCGAGAACGTGCTAAACCGCGTGAAAAAGAAAATGCGTACAAAAGGGTATAATACGGAATTAAACTAGAATTTTGACTAAACATTAATAAAATTAGAGAATTAATATTAAAGAATTAAGCTATAATTTTGATTGATAAAACAAGTGATACTAAACTTGTTGATGGCACTTGTATTGGCGCCGAAACGTTCGTAGCTAAGTTTTGTAATAAAAACTCTTTTATTGTATAATAGTGGTTTTATTTTAATCAAAGGGATACTAGTTAAGTAATTTCACTTTTTAACTTAATATTTAATTGCACTAAAAATAGTATATCTATAATAAACCATTTATTTGTACAGATAAAATTAAATATACAATTTGTATATAGTATCGCTCGTCAAAAATTAAAACTAAAAAATTAACTACTGTCAAAGAAAAGTTACTCGTACCTTTAAGCGAATCACTCGCATTGAATATTGAAAAATTAATTAATAAATAAATTATTTCGCAAACAAATTACCGAAATTTTTGATATGAAATAATTTCGAGGACCATTTATTACATTTAGGAGGCCCCTTAAGACGACTTTTGGAGGCCTCTACTCAAATTTCAAGTACGCCCAGCCCTACCCCGGCCTGTTGCTGGCGCCGCTACTGACGCCACCGGGTTATTAAGAAGACTAAAATGCAATTTAATTAAATCATTTAGTATAAGATGACTTACCTAATGAAGATGATGCGCACAGAGTTTCCTTCATAGTGTCATATTGGTGGAAGATAAAGACACCTTGTCCAATTGCGCAACCACCCTGGAATGACAGTAAATTAAATATATCATTGTTTTTGTAGTCTTATGGTGAGTGGTAGGATTAAAGTAATATTGGGCAATCTTATCGGTCATTGGAAAATTGATCTTCATCATTAATTAACGCAAGAATGAATTCACGTTAGCTGAGATCGTGAAGCATCGGCCGCTTATATTTATGCCATGGCCGTAAAGACCACAGTCAATATGTTTATTTTACTTCATAAAAGTGTAAGCTTAGAAGTATGTGCCAAATAAGTGTGTCTGCTTCTAATCTTCCTCATGTGAATGATTATCTGAGAGTAATCTCTAGACCGTGACTTATTTTGGTCCCAAACTTTAGATTTATTCAAAGTGAGCGCACACAGTGATACAAACCTAGGTGTATATATGCGATAATTTGCTTTCCACTTGCGCGTTTTTATCGCTAGTAAAATGAGGTATGACTTCATCACACAGCTAATTAATTAGATTACTTTTACTGCTTTTCCGGAAATTTCATAAACTGAAGTTAATAGCATATTTTTTATAATTATGGACTGATGACAAAAGTAAAAATAGGACCAAGCTAAAGAGGATAAATTATTAAGGAAAAGTTATTATACGTTATTATAACGTATACAATTCGACTTCTAGATTTCAAAACGTTATAGTTTAATTTCATAAATCACAAAAAAATTAACATTAAGCATTGTGTTTCACTGTGATTTCGCCTGCATAGTGAACTAGTGGCAAACTATTAAAAACATAGCAATCAGCGTAGCAATCTAACTTTGCACTGTTTCAAAAGGGGTTTCCGAATGTATGGCTACCCATAAAACATAAAAATTAAGGAGGGCGAAGTATTGAGCTGTAAACGCGTTTACAAAAATATCAATTCAGATATATGAGCTCGTAGATATATTTTCAAACCAAAATATCAAAACATTATCTCATTCAATGTGGATTTATCATCTTATGACGTCATTGCACTATCTACTGTGCTGCTAGACCAGTATGACACTGTTAAGCGTACAATAGGAAACATGATTTACCTAATTTCATTAAATAATTTTCATTTAAAATGTTCAAATTCACATTTGAAATCATCATTGGTTCAGTGTTAATGGTTTTATGTGGACCAATATCCCTTTAATGAAAAGACAAAATCGAAAAGTAACATACATTGTGAGCTTCTGTTGTAACTTCAGTTCCAATATTATTGATTCCATCCACGCTTTTAGTGTTAGTGTTAGTTGTAGATGATGAAATCTTTGGTTCGTATAAGGAATTATTCTTTTGCTGAAACATAATTTATTTAGAAAATAAGCTACTTTGGCGTCACATGAAATATCTACAATTCGTACATTTGTACTTTGTAAATCGGTGCCCACCAATACGTGTGATTCAGAAAATAGTTCCATTTCTTATGGAATCAACTTAAATAAATCAAATTAAGATTTCGTAAAATAATAATGATCGAAGGGCTAATTTTTAACATTTTATTTTTAACGCTTTTAGAAATTTCATTTCTTTAATTCAAATTAATAAAAAAAACTAAAAATCTTTGAATAGAGTTCGAAAAACGCCAGTAGATCACCCTCTCTCAAATATTCGACTTAAAACAATGCTAGTTTTGATGTTTACTTTTTGTGAGCTCGTTAATAAAGTGTTATCATAATTAAAGAAATCGAACCTAAACAAACTTGTATCCACAAGAAAATAAATATAAGTTTTTACTGAACATCTCAATATATATCCTTTGAGACTAAAATTGCTTCAAAACTTAATATAAAACCAAAATTAAAAACTTAAGTGAATTGGTTAATTTGCAGCCACTATAAGTTAACGAATATTCCAAGTTCGATTTTAATTAGATACTTAGACAGAAAGACCTCAAATCGTTTGACAATGCCTACTAAAAATACTAGGCATAGATTAACAGATAAATCGTCCGGTTAAGTACACGAATGGTTGTTAAGGATGGTTTTCATTAGGTGAAGGTAAGGAAAAACGGTTCTAGGACGTTTTGGTGCCGGACGTTTCGGTGTCTAGGATGTTTTGGTGCCATAATAAAAGTGAACATGTAATAATAAAATTTGTATGTTTATTCCAAATACAAATCATAGTCCTGAGATATTATCAAAACGTAACTAGTTTTCAAAATTCAAAATTGTTGGCGCGACACATTTTAAGTGTCTTAAACAGTTACCAATTTCATAGCCTTCATATAATTTGATCTTTTTTGGAATCAGGCCAGCATCCAATTGATCTATTAACATTCTCGAGATGGCTTCTTGTTGCCTAAGAATCCTAAAACAATATCCTAATGTTAGGATGATGATTAGTCCGGAGTATTTCATAAAAACCGTGCACTTTTTGATAAAAGCATGAAACTTGCTATATATATATGCCTAAAGCCCCGTTTTCAATGACGATAAATTTCAGGCTTTTCGCTTTTGCTTTTTTGACACGCTTTTATTTTGAAATAAGCCTATATCAAATCCATTTAGATATTTGCTTCTCGTGACAAAAAAGCCGATAGAGAAGCTTCTCGCGGTTGGTTTTGACGCGAAAGAGTGATTTTTGTTCGGAAAAATCGTGATTGAAAATGGGGCTTAATTCTATTATTAAACGATTAATGATTGTAGGCAATCTGTATCATCCCCGTGACAAACGTGACAAGCCACCAAATGGCCGTAAAAACGAAAACTAATTTTAATGAATGGCCCCTACGGAAATAGAAGTAATGCGCGGAGGACACCGTGTTAATATCGGGGGGCCTTCATACAGGTGTTTTATTTCTAAACTATGAGGAAATGTAATAGAAAACTCGTGTAAAAATAAAATATATCAAGTTAATGTAAAATATATATATATATTTATTGATAATTTCAGTTTCATGCTTTTATCAAAAAGTGGATGGTTTTTATGAAAAACGACGTTTTTCCTCTAGACTACAGCGGTCAGATGAGCACTAACTTGCATTCTTCTTATTCCGGGACGGCCTATATAGTTATCTTTGAAGTATTTCAAGATAGGATCTAAAATTATCGGCAAATTTCCGGCCAACACCACGAAGACTTCCACGACGTGTTCTTCAATTATAATTATAAAATTGTAATTACACTATCAAAACTAGATTTACCTTATCTAATTTAACTTTTTCTTTTACGTACTCAGGATTCTCAAAAACCAGTTTTCTATCACCCCGTTTCCTATATAAGAATACAGCCACATCAAACTCCAATTGTGTTTATTCAAATAAAACTGGCCTATTTATAGCCAGGAGCTGGTGCAATATTGTTTTATTGGATGATTTTTAATTATGTATAGTTATATTTATTATTTTATTGGAGGCTCGAAATAAAATGGTGCTTTTTTAATATTTTATTGGAGGCACCGACATATCCTAAACACCGACACGTCCGGCATTAAACGTCCGCACCGAAACTTTCGACAACGAAACGTCCAGCAACGAAACGTCGGCACCAAACGTCCGGCACCGAAACGTCCGCAACAAACGTCCGTATACCGGTAAAAACTCAATGGAAAAACACATGGTTGACGTCACTAGATTAGGAAATCGAATTTATAATTATCGTTATTCATTGTTCCTCACTATTTGTCATTTAATTTTAATTTAATTTTCAACATTATCATAACTATGCAGGACCTTTTATCAATAATGTATTTATATATATTTAGGGGGAATTAATGTGTTAGTACCATGATAAAATTTTTCGCCAGCACGGAAAAAAGGTCATTGGTGTGTGCTTCAATCGCATCTAAAGATTTAAGTTTTAGGAAACTAATGAGATACCAGGGCCATTGGATTTTTTAGCCGAAGAAGCTTTCTCTTCGAGCAGAAGAGCTACAATGCTAAAAAGGCATCTCCCTTAGAAGAAATAAATACATTCTTCGTTATCAAGTTCTTGCTAATACTGCTAAAAAATATTACACTATATAAGGATACATTTTTGAAAGTATTCATTAATTCTAAGTATAATATCTAAGTATACCTTTAATATATGAGTGTTGTTTAAATTATAGGAATCAATATTGAAATAATGATTCGCTTCTTCATCGGTTCCGATGACAGGAGCAGGGCTGACGACTGACGCTCGAAGCTCGTCGTCGTCGACGCCGCTAAGGCTAGCTACCTAGCCGGCGACGTTGCCTAGCTCCGGCACGTCACGCCCTTTACACAAACTGTAGTTGAAGTCAAGACGTCACTTCGGACAAGGTGGTTTCGTTTTCGGTTCTGGAGACTGATTAAAAGAAGTGGTTGACGTCCGAGTTTTCCCTTTTTAAAAAGGTTCGCTGGTATTGCCCCAAACGATGAATCGAGCTTGGGGGCATTGGCCTAATTTACACTACGTCACTACCAACCAATTTCCACTGAGGGTTTTCCATGAGTCACACGCTTTTACAATTACAACAAGATCCGGGGTACAAATAAATAGATAATGGGAAGGGACCCTTTGCGTTCGAGAAGGGGATTATAGTAAGAAACTGCTGGTCACCGTCGCAAACTAGACACTTCTTAAACTTTTATTTACGTTTTCCAAATAAGAATAAGCCTATATGCATAGAGGGGCCAATGAGAAGCTCTTCAGCCTGCATTTTACATCCATTGATAGTGTTAATATTAATAAATAATAAGTATAGTTTATCTATAAGAAAAACTACCTTCTAGCTGGCCATCTACAAAATATCAAATGAAACGGAACTATCTTTGCAGGGTCATGGTTTAAAGAAAGTTTACTTCCCACTTATAAACACCCTTTTAAGCGGTGATAGCGGTTATTTTTTGCACAAATTGGTGGTTCCTATAAATCTTACTATACAAACTTACTTCAATAAAAAAGAGTAATTTCAACCTTCAACCACGATCAAAGATATATTATATTATTAAAATAATAAAAACCTTGCAACTTACTTTAGTACATTCAAGGCAAGATTGTCCTGTATAAACATCTTTTTTCTTTTTAAATGGATACTTAAAAACCACCCAAGCAGTCTTTGCAATCAAAAAGGCTGCGCATAAAGACAACGCAACAATAACTTGCTCTCTAATTTTCACCATTTTTTTAATACAAATCCTAAACACGTTAGTTTCAATCCCAAGTTTTGTTCGTAATGTCACAAAGCAATCAGGGGATTTTTATTGAGAAATACTTATTTCATCATCTTCGCGTAGAGCTTCTAAGTTTGTTTTAAACACGCGATTTTGGCGTATGATCTTATTTTAACCTGAAATGACTGATAAGATAATCACGCCACATTGTCATAGACGTGTCTGTACCTTCGAACGCTAACCAGAGCAATATATTCTACAGGTTATAATCTTATCAAAAGAAAGTAAGTCTTATAATTTATTCGTTGTGGAAATATTTGGTATACCTTACCAAAATACCTTTTAGTCATGCAAACTTTATAAATGCAACAAGATCTACATAAGTGTATGTTGAAATTTCAATTTTGATGAACAACAAATTTTGGGACGGTTAACTCTAGCTCGCTAGGATAAATATCCATGTTTATTAACACAAAACAAATATTTTTCGGTCCAATTTTATTGCCGTTGTAGGAATTACAAAAAGTAAAAATGAAGTCAGGCGAACAGATAACATGTGCCCAAATCTATGTTTCCCTAAATATAACGGTCATTAAATTTATAGATAGCGCCTTGTGATACATGAAGGATCATGGTTTTACAACTATAGTTATTTCTGGGAGAAGAAAAGGTAGGATTATTTATTTATCGGCCAAATGAAAATAACGCTCTCTGCGCATGATCAATATCAAACAATCTTGGGTTCACTTCCTAGCTAGTGTCCAGTTTTGAAGTACCAGTGACGGTTTAAAAGTCCACTCTAATTTATTTTATTGTTTATAAAATCTTGATCGAAGGTAACAATGATCTAAGCAAATATTGTGGTTAAATTAGAAGAGATTACCTAAATAAAAATGAAATTGGTCTGTTTAGACATCAGACAGGTCAAAGGCCCGTTAGCAGTGCACAATCTTCACCTCGCTTTTTTCCTTCCCCTTTGAAACCCCCGCTTGAATTTATTTAACAACAGGAAACACATCAAACTTTTCTCTTAAAATAAAGTTTGTGGGTAAATTGTTCCATGGATCGTGGAAATCGATTTAATGTTTTGAAGTATAGAAACTGCATCGCACCTGCGAAGGCGCATGTTTCTAGTTGAATAATTCTCTAGTATAAGTGAAATAACGGGGATTATCTGAAATTCATTAAACGGTACAAAATAGCTATATAATTTCATATTCTTTATTTAAACATGTAGTTAAATTTACATTTAGTTTACGAAGCTTAATTCTGTGCTATATCTAGAACAAAATATTAATTTTAATAATACTTTAATGAAATAGCTGTGCAGAATATATAGGGTAGAACTGCTTCATTGGCAAATCACAAATTTCAGTAACTAAGGTTTATTTTACAACAACAATGGTATCGTTAAATACAATCAATCAATTCGTATTTGAGTTAAAAGTTGATCAGCGACAATAGCGTCGTTGCCATACGTCCAAGCTAAGCCCAGCTTTAACCATAACACTATTCTACGTCACAGATCACGAGGCAAAACATTGCCAGATCCTATTTGGCAAATAATCATTTGACCACCATGGGCGCGCTACTGACTTCTTGTTGTTCTTCACCTTTTCCATTGTGATACACAATGTTGGTAAGAATACCTTTTAGCTGACAGGGCGATAATTGAAAATAAAAACAAATCTTATCAATTGAGGTTGCTGAACGCTACAGAGACCTCTAGTGACCATTTTTCTCCAGCACGATATGCAATAGAAGTGTCGGTTACCTAGAGCTACGTACAATATTTTAAATAATCATTGAAATCAAGAATGTATCTTTACAATGTTGAGACGATTACTATAGGGTTGCGCCCAATCCGAATCCCCCTCAAGCGGGAAAAATAAGCTATTTTTCTCTTATCTGTCTGGTATTTCATTGACTCCCTAAAACTGACGTCTTCCAACGCCATTGTAGCACACGCTGGTGACATTTTTACCATGATGTCCGAGGATCATCTCAATATAACTAGTCTCCCAACAGTACAGATAATAACATTCTTGTTGAAATATCACGGTTTAAAAAACAACATTAGACAGAACCAATGCGTTACTATTTTACACCATTAGAATTGCAATTTTAGAAAAATGTTAATATTAAAGATGGCTGTTAGAATTTATCCTTAATTACTATCCATTGGTGTGTTGGCTAGTCGAAAAAGCTAAAGGGTGACGTAGAATTAGGGCAAAGGTAATATATAACTCCGTACTCTAGATTCGAACTCTGAGAGCTTTCTGCTTGAACGTTTTGTACCGAAGCGTTTACCCATTATCGGCACGTATAAGCCTCCGAAAAAGCGGCCTACACCAGTCGCTGTATTGCTATACTACGGCAAACTTTGATGACGCGCTGTTTCGTGAAGAGCATGTTAACAAAGTTGGCCTTGGTCTTATGTATAGTTGGTTAACATGGTTACTATGGCGCTAGTGTCTTCGGAGTTCCGGCAGGAAGTGGGTAAACGCTATTGACTACGTGTGAGGTAGTTATTTCGAATCTAGGGTAGGACGTTTATAGTATCTTTGATTAGGATCCTACGCAAAAGAGTAAACACAATTTTAAATTAAATTAAATTAATTAATTAACTAGATTAACTAGCAAATACAATTAGTTAAATAACTAAGTTCTTTCTCCACTGGCTACACAGATTTACCCTTTCCACACAGATTAACGGTAATAGCGAGTGTATGGAACTGCAGCCGCTGCAGGGTTTACCACCACCCTCCTACGCAATTTTACCCGGTTACCTGGGAAACAGACATTAAAAAAGTCGCAAGATAATTGGCACTTATAGGATGGTACCTTGGTATTAGCCTAGCTAGCTGATTAATTTTTAACACGCGGAAGGTAAGGAACCAACGCACACGGTTATTGTTTTGGCAGCTGACACTTGTATCTTTCGACGGAAATATGCCGTTAGAGATCTCTGTCACATTCAGTAACATTTATAAGTGTCTCTCCATTTACTCTGCTACGCAATACACCTCAAGACCTATCTATTATTACCAAGAAAGAATAAATATAGTAATTAAATATATTTCCGGAAGCCAATAAAGTTTTCTTTTTAATTTTTGGAAGGTACAGTCCTTGTACGTTACTTTTCGTCTTTAGTTTTATTTAAAATTGGTGGCCACGAAATGAAACGATCGGACAAGTCCACAACGGAGTTTGAAACGGGGACTTCATTGCCGGCTTCCTCATTTTCCCTGGTCGCACGTTCCCCGGACACGGGACTCGGACTGTCCTCGGTTGAGGACGCCGGCATGGCCGATACGTCGTCGAGCGGACGACATTGCGTGCAGCCCGGAGGACAAATGGCCACGGTTTTCATGGAGGTCGTGGACCCCGAAGAAACGGGCTGATGGAACAGCAGAGGTCCTCCGGGAGCGAAGGTGTACGAGCCGGGCGTGAAGGGGAAAGCGGCGTAAGTGGGACCAGACACGGCACCGGTCATCCTCTGAACGGAAGAAAAGAGGGAAGCGGCCGATGAGGGTAAAAGGGCTCCAGAACCGCCATAGGCTCGGATATTCGCCAGCGACGTACTCTCTATACCTGCACCGAACCCCAACGTAGACGAGCCGAGTCCAGACGGGACCCCGTTGAAGAAGTTGCCTTTATGAGCTACTGGGGGCTCGTTGTTAGAGCAAGACACGTTACCGGTCAGTGGCGTGAAGGCCGACTTGACGGAACCGATTCCTTTATTCGTATTACAATTACTTCCGCTTAGTTGAAATGGCGGAGACGGAGTACCGGGTGACAGTCCGGGCGAATTGGTGTACACTTGGGGTACCATTTGTTGCACTCCGTGAAGGTGACCATGCATACCCAACTGTTGAAGTTGCCTTTGACTTATCTGTTGCTGTTGTTGGTGTTGGTGTTGCATGTGAGCTTGTTGCAAATAAATGGCGTCGTTCGCCGATAAAAAATGTTCGATGGCTTTTACAAGGTCTCCGTTACAACCTTGCAACACCAATTCCAGAATGGTTTTCTTTTGCGTGGGGAAAACGCGGGACAGAATTTCCAGTGGACTGAGCCGTCCCGGTCTGAAATCTGTGGGCATTTGGAAGTAGTTGCCACTGGAGGACGCCGCGCTGAGACGCGATGTCTTATTGCCAGGGTCGATGTTGCAGAAACTAGAATGGCGGCAATGACTGATAGATTTGAGGTTTCGAGATTTCTTGTTCGTGGGGTTCGTGGCTGAGGACACTCTTCGGGCGTAATTGGGCGAGCCGTGTCCGCCAGTAGTGGTGCTGACAGTGCCCGTCGGGGTGGTTGATCTGGAAGTCGAACGAGGCGATCTCTCCATTTTGGAAAAGGAAGACGATCCGATTCTCCGGCCGATGTCGTCCGATGCTGGCGAACTAGACACTCGATTCTCATCTGAAATTGATCAAAAAATATCGAATGATGTCGGTCATTTGCTTTACAAAATTTACAGAAACCCCAACAGCTCAGACCAGGATTGTTATCACAAATAAAATATAATTATATTTTACTCGAAATTTCGTTTCCTACATCTATCCTTAAGAAACGTTGCCCTTTATAAGCAGCGAAGAAAGCCCTTATGATAAGGTCAGTGTAAGAGCTCTCATTGAAGGCGTTAACGATCAAGAATTATACTGAATTGAATAATTTTTTAAGATGGAACCCTTGATAAATATTGGTACTATATATTTAGCTAACAAAAAACCTATAGTCGATTTTAAGTGAAAAAGAGTAATTAGGAATTAATAATTAATTAATTAAGTAATGACTACTCTATTTAATGATTATTTATCCGTATGAATATAAGTTTAGAATAATTAATATTATTTAAATTTGTTGTAATATTAATCCTAAAGATTGAACGGGAAAATAAAATTTTTGTTCTCGATTCTAATGAAAAATAAAAATCATGAAAAACGTTTATATCGCACGATTGATAATTCATGGTTTATTAAAATTATTATCATTCGTCAAATTATCAATATGCCAAGAAAAAAAGGAAAAAGGTATAGCAAAACAAGAAATCAAAAATCAAAAAAAACCTTCAAAATCTAAAAAATCCACATCCATGGCTCATACAAACTTTGTGAGAATATCCGTGCATAGTTAATTACATATTATTTATAATAACAAGGTTTTCAAGCCAATATATACTTATAGAATAATGAACTCTTGCTGTAGATACGTTTTTGTTATAATTTTTCTAGTATCCTTATTTCCACTAAAATTTGTAAGTAGCGCTCAATGACCGACAACTTTGGACTTCCGCATAATTGCCAGCGGAACCCTAATTACAGAATTGAGAAAATCAAGCGGAGACAAATTTACCAGCGAGGTTATTAGTTTTCTTAGCGTTACGGCTTTAAATGAAAATTTTAAAAACGGAGAAAACAGTTCAGCTATATTGAATCGGATTAGCTGGAAAAACCATTTTAAGGGACACAACCAGCGGTTGTAATAAGATTTTTCGCTTAGCATAAACAAATTTTCAACGAAACGTCCGTCTTATGCAAAAACCGTGGCTAAAAATAAATTCCCTCAGTAACTTGTTTTTGCAAGAGAAGCCATGCACTCTAACGGGATACTTTTTCCTTTCCGTTTTGCAACGGTTTTCGTATGACAGAAATGCTATATATAGCAATTAACAATAGTTTTCCCCTCGGATGTACCATAACCTTAAACGGATTTGCCCGAAAACCCCTGATCTTTTTCTTACTGTCTGAAAGTCACGAAGGCAAAATCCCGGATTATTGATTCTACGTTTAAAATATGCGTGTTTTTCGAAATTGAATGGCGTGCTTGTTTCAAATAGCAAGTTGATGCTTTGGGAGAATCTGATTCAACTATGGCTTAAATTTTAGAACTATTCTAATAATAATTTTCAAATAAATAAGTTGGCTCTCAAAATACGAAATTTCTATATAAAGCGATAATTCAAACAGGGCCTATAGATACGTCTAAATATTATTTTAGGCTGAAATTATTTTAAAACGTTTGAAGACGTATAATAATCTTGAGTTGTTTGATTAATAAGAAGACTAGCTTTAAAGATTTACAGTAAGAAGGTTCTGTTAAAAGCATAAAATTAAAGCTCATTTCATTGCAAATAAATGGATAAATGACTATTAGTCTGAAAATACCTTATGAATGCTTTGATGAGCTTTAATATGTATTCAAAATGACAGTTTTTCTACCCTTTTTAGCAAAGATCCGTTGAGAAATGATAAAGGCTTTCGTCTACTTTATGCGACTTTCTGAGATAATATACGTTGTTATTGCTGTCTTATAATCAGTATGTCAGAATTTATAGCCCGGTGTACCTAGTAACAGAGACCATACCACCGGAGGCCTATCATCATAGTGCCCTACGCCAGCGTCCACCTAGCCCGGACAGGTGACAAATCCAGCATGGGTAGCAGAACCCTACTACTGATGGTCGCACCTTTGACGCAAGCCACTCAACCCAGCAGAGGGTGCAGCAATGGGTGGACCAATCCCCACTTCGCACACAGCAGTGGGATTTAGAATGGATGCTATAGCAAATCCAGCCGACACCCTACCTACGTAGGTAAGGAGCCAAACCCTTTGGAGAGAGCTCCTAAAGAGGAACGACGAGCACACAGCAGTCCAAGTAACCCGGCACAGCTGGCACCGGAGATCCCGGTGTGGGTTCAAAAGGCCGGGAAACAGGACCGCCGTGCCCGCATATGGAGGCCCGCCGCCCCACAGTAGGCTACCCAATCCGCCGAGGCGACCAGTTTGCCTGGACCCTCTCCGTTAGCCCGAACCGAAGTTCAGTATCCAGCCCAAACCTGACCGACGTCGGAGGTGGAGATAGGGCCATTTGATCAGAGCTAACATCTCCCGGGGCGCAACCGCCCTTATGGGTTACAAGAGCCGGACCCCGACTCCCCGGTAAAGCCACCAGTTATTGCACACTCTAACCCATTTAGGGCCGCTGTCTTATAATCAGGATGCTTGGGAGTTGGGACAAAAAATAGAAAGTGATCTGACCAATAAACAAGATGGTCTGATTTCACCAATAAAGTGGGTGCTCTGGGCTATAAACAGGGTTCACGGGTAGATAAACAAGAAGATCTGGGCAATAAACAACTTGCTCTGGCCAATAAAAAAAGGTGCTCTGGGCAATAAACAAGGTGCTCTGGGCAAAAAACAAGGTTCTCTGGGCAATAAACAAGCTGATCTTGCCAATAAACTGGGTGACCAGGCCAATAAACAAGGTGATTTGGGCAATAAACAAGGTGCTTTGACCAATAAACAAGGTATTCTTATGGGCAATATACAAGCTGATCTCGACAATAAACAAAGTGCTTTGGCCATTGAATATGGTTCTCTGGCCAATAAACAAAGTGCTCTGGCAAATAAACAGGTGCTTTGGCCAATACACCACAGGCCCGTAGCCAGGGTTTTTCAGTTGAGGGGGCCTGAAAAATTCCTAAGGGGGCACGCACAGTGGCGTACCGAGAGTTTGTGGTGCCCGGTTCAAAATGTGTATATGGCGCCCCCAAATAAAGTAAATTAGAAACAAGTATTCTTTACACACTACTTTAATTATATTGAAATAGAAATGATTTAAACACGATGAATTAACTGGATTTGGAAGCATCTACTTCGGCATCTCTTTTCCTTTTCCGATAATAATCGCCATTCGCTTTACGTTAAGACATTTTCTACTAAAACACTTTTATTTAAATTTCGGAACTGTGTCAATAATAGTCCTGTTTTTAAAAATTGTAACTTTTTTTTATAAATAGGACTATTACTGACACTGTTCCTAACTTTTACCGTTTGTTGTATTTTACCAAAACTAACGTGAAAGGCTTAGTTTTTTTAATTACTTGTATTATAGGCACATTGAATAGTTCTGCTATCATAACTTTTATAATCATGTAACAATAGCACAAATATAAACTTACTTTTCAATCGATTGCCCCAATTTGGGTTTTGTTTTGATTGTTTGTTACGAACTTTAAATATATTAAGTTACAGAAACTGACACCTAATAGATTAGTACCTACAATTATCTGCTGAATTCTTGATAAAATTATTTTATAAGAAAGAGACTCCTTCTGTTAAAGTCTGTTAAACAACTAGAAATCTCCATAATAGCCATTTGATATAGACTACATTCTAAATTGACGATTTGGACTAATTTCACAAGAAACAAGTTGCTTTTCTTCCTTTCTTCTTACGTCGGTGGTTCTGTTCTACCGATAATTTAATATTATATACTGATTAAATTGCCAACGAGATCGAATAAAGATAAGTCCGTTCTTCGACAGTGTTTTATTAAAGCCATTGTAAACTCTAGGAGGATGGTACGCAGTATTATACTCCTAGGTAAACTGAGAACTACACGGAGGGAATAAAGTGAAATACGCCGCCATTAATAGTTGGATACAAATGAGTACACGACGACGACGACCATTAGCAGTTAGACTACAGTTCTACGGGAAATTAACCTTAGTTAGTATAGTCAAATCAATATTGTACCAGATTACACCCCATATTATTGATTCTGCTACAGCTTAAACTTTCAACTTGGAGCACGAGGAAGGGAACTAATATAGTAAAGCAAGTTACACGAAAGGTAATAATATATTTTGTACAGTTGGACTGAACTAAATAAAATATGTAAATATGACACATTTTACTGATTTTGTTTACTTACTTTGAAATTTTTCTAGGGGCACAATAATATTTTTAAGGGGGCACCGAGATTTATTGAGGGGGCACCACGGGGCACTCTCAGATTTTTTTGAGGGGCACATATTATTATTGAGGGGGCCAGGCCCCCTCAGGCCCCCTCGCTGGCTACGGGCCTGATACACCAGGTGGTGTATCCAATTATAGTACTTTGTACCAGTAAACTGCTGAAAGGCCGGCTTTCGAAAGGTTTAGTAGGTTCTGAGGCCATTATTTTTCCCCGCAGAGTGAGTTCATGATTACTCAAAGAATTTGTAAAGTGATTATAGACGAAGAGAAGTGCCAAATTTTAAAATTATTTCTGGGCAGCAATACCATTCTGGATATTATTTCGCGTTGTTTTTGTGAAATCATAACCCAAGAACTTTTCAGTGGTCTCGAAGAACTCAACGATATACTTCATATTTCCATTAAACCCCTTGAAAGATAATCTAAGCATTTGAGACACGTAAAACAAATCTCACAACTTCCAGACTGTGAGAAAACGATCAGTAACGGTACAAGATCTTTTTATTCCAGTATCTGCGCGCGCACTTTAAAAGTAAAAAGTGCTTTGAGCTGGTGAAGTTTGTGTCATTCTCATTGGATATAATGATATTTATCTCGTAAGAGATACATTTAATTTCTGACAGTATTAAGAACGTAAAAATAACCTTACAGGGCTCCCAGAGTTCCTATAATTCCTATAAATTCCTATAATTTCAATATGCTCCTATAATTTCCTATTTTCTCAAAAATGTTCCTATAAATTCCTATTTTTTCGAAATTTTTTCTATAGCTATGTCCAGAAATTCCTATAATTTAAAAAATAATGTATTATAAAACAGTCTTAACTTTTGGGAAAAATTTGCCTTCTAAATAGAGCTTAGCTCTGGCTTAGGTCCGGTGTTCCCGAAAACATCAAAGATTGGGCTCCCAGAGTTCCTGTGAATTCCTATAATTTCAATATACTCCTATAAATTCCTATTTTTTCAAAATTGTTCTTATAAATTCTTATTTTTTCAAAATTATTCCTATAAATTCTTATTTTTTCAAAATTGTTCCTATAAATTCTTATTTTTTCAAAATTGTTCCTATAAATTCCTATTTTTTCAAAATTGTTCCTATAAATTCTTATTTTTTCAAAATTGTTCCTATAAATTCCTATTTTTTCAAAATTGTTCCTATAAATTCCTATTTTTAGCTAAAATGCTCCTATATATTCCTATTTTTTGGCTCATGATGTTCCTATAAATTCCAATATTTTCTATGAAATTTCCTATAATTCCTATAATATTTTTAAAAAAATCGCTGGGAGCCCTGCCTTAGGATACTGATTGTCACACTTGTTGTGTTAATTTGATTTGCCTTATTTCTTCATAAAAGTTTTCTTAACTCATTCTAAACCTGTAATATTTCGACGCCAGTTTTTGCAAGACTTATTCCTGAATATCTTGTCTCGCATATATACGTATATTTCATTTAATTATGTTAAATTATTTTTATTTTTGTGTCTCTATGCAGAGATTTCTTTATTGGCCAGTCAAGTTTAAAAAATTGAATTTCATTTTTCGGTATTCTATCCGTATATATAATTTAATAAAGCCATTCGTGTTTTGCCCACTATATGATAAAATACGGGATCGATCAATTTAGAGCTGGTTTCATTCGCCACTCGAGTGCCGTATCAAGTCAGTATGCTAGTCACGCGGCCAATAATTGAATATAGTAACAGATAGTGACGTGCGTCTAGCGTTTCTAACGTTTCTCCTGTCAAATAACTGTCCGTTTCACGCCGAACGAAAAAGGAGAAAATCGAACGCTCATGTTACCGAGCTGCGACCGAGATTTTATTTAAAAAAGGATCGTTTTGCCAGGCAACAAAAGAAAAAAAAAGTGCGTCACGGAAAGGAAATATAAAGGATTTACATTTAGACCACACAGGGTTGCCTTTTTTTGTCAGATTGAAATTCACTGAATTTGTTCTATTTTCCCCGCCCGGTTCAAGGTCAAATTACAATTTTTTAAATTATTATTAAATAATATTTTAATATTTCACTTTTATCGGAAGTTCATTTATTACCTTCGACTTCTTTTTATTTAAAGGATGGCTCCGCATGTTATATTTTTACTAAAAACATTTTACTACAACGTTAACAAACTGAGCCTTAAATTCTCAAGATAAATTCTCCGACTTTTTCATAACAATTTTATATTCCCTTGATTTCTCCGTTTTCATTGTTTTACCTGACCTGACTTAACCACGCAGCAGCTGGTTGAAATCTCACTTCAAAACGTGTGCGTTTTTTGGTTTGAATTGTTGAGAGTGACTCTGCAATTACTGCCCAAATTAAGGAAATTTCGGTTAAATGTGATTGTTTCGATCAAGCCCTAAACGATGGTAGTCTCAGAAGTTACAAAATAAAGTACCCCAAAAAAACAAATTTCAATAATAATTATTTAAATTATAAATATAGAATTCGCTGTTAAATTAAAAATTGGTAAAACACTATGGGCACAATTTACATTTTTTTTTGAAGGTCGAAATAACATTTGAAAAACGCCAAAACATATTTGCGTAAGTCATTTTACCTGATTCTGTAACTAAGGTAGGGCAACTTAGTGCTTACCATAAGGTCCCTTTAGAAGTCAGTGCAGCCTTAGGGGCCCGGGTTCAGACAAGCGTACGGGCCCTTTACACAATTACATAAGTCCATAATGTTTTTAGCTCCAAATTACACTCGACTTACACTACTTCAAGGAGACAGCATGAAAATACCGAACAGGATAATTAAAACTTATTTTATTTAATTAACAGGTCTTAAATGTAATGTCGACTATAATAATTTAAAATAATTTAAAATAGAAATGCCCAGAGTTTCTTATATTTATAAAACGTTATTTAATTTTAAGAAACAAAATAATTTTAATTCTTCTATTACAGCTTTGAACTAAATCCGCGGGCATGATACCAAACTTTCTAGAATAGCTCTAAAAATACAAAGTCTTCTTTTGATTACTATAGGCCTATACGGTATTCTATTTTATAATGACGTGCGTAAATCAGAAGTTAAGAATCTTTGCATTCTCGAAAAAGAATTGATAGGAATTTTCCAGCCAAATCGCGGTTTTGTACACTAATTCACTGTTCAAAACGCCTGTTTTACTGCGCCTAAAGATGTAAAACGTTAAAAATGTATCGTTGCAATAACCGATTTGATATATAAAAGTGTATTTACTATTGTAACACCATATTTGGTGGATGTAAATAGTTGAAAAAAATTACAGTATATATAGACCTTTTGTATTTAGCAATAAACTACATTTTAAATCTTACTATGTGCTAAAATAAATCCAAACACTGTTACACTGACCCCAAAATTTAAATTTTCCTAAACATTAGTGATATGTATAAAAATTTCGGATTTATTTCATATCACACGCGCGCTGACTGACATGAGTTCCCAAAGACCGAGATGTTATAAGTTTCATCCTCTAACGTATGAAGACCGCAATTGTAAACTTAAAGGGAACAAAAACTCAACGTGTTCTTTATTGAAGACAGCTAACAATTTGACCAAGAATTCACTAATTAGCTCCAGAAATATCTAAAGCCATTTAATGGAAGAGTTAGTGTTGCACACCAAGTACCTGTGGTTCTATTCCCTTATAAATAAACTTGAACTATTCCAGGATAATAAATATTTCAACGTTTGTGTTCGTGATGTATAGACGATATAATATGGCTTGAATTTCGTTAATATATCGAATGGTGCTAAGATTTAAATTATACCTTTAACACGTGTTAATTCATAAAGATTTCGACCCATACACTGAAATGTTTATAGGGATAAATCGTACGGTAGGTAAATTTGACTAGATAAGAATCATTTTATTAACAAACTAACTTTTGTGCAAATGCCTTTTTATACATTTTTGGCTAAGTTTAAGAGGTTTATGCCGTAACTACATTGTTAAAATTACTGTAGCTTCCTGTTAAAATACTGTAAAATATTTACAGGTGAATTCCAAAACCAACTTTTACCGTAAAATTAACTAGATATTAACTGTACACAACAGCTTTAGTCTTGTTAGTCGATTTACCGTAATATTTACAGTAAATTTTTATTTTAAAATAGTTTTATGATGATTTGATAAAGGCTTAACTGAAACTTCTCCTAGTTCCAATCTGGACCAAATGACCTCAATATGTTCTTGGACAATTGTAGTATGAAGTTAAACTAAATTTCAATTACTTGATTAATGGCCAAATCTAATATTTCTTATAACTATTTGATAAAGGCTAAAACTGGGAAACTCCTCCAACCCAAATGGCGTCACTATTTTCTCGGGTGTTGGTCTGTGGCGGGGTAAGGGATAGTTGTAGTTGGAAGTCAATATATCTAAAGAAAGTAAGCCTTAATTTCAATTAATTATAGCGAAATATATTTTTTTTATTTTAATTTGATAAAGGCCAAAACTCAAACTCCACCAATGACCTCAGTATCTTCTCGGAAGGCATTCTTTTGTGGCATTGGGGATATTTGTAATAGGTTCTTATGCTTTGTAATTTTCTACGAATCCTTATTAATCATTAAGTTGAATACAGTTAACGAACAGCATATCAGTCAAGTTGACGAATTTATATATATATATATATATATATATATATATATATATATATATATATATATAAATTATATAATACATAAATTATATAATATATATAATTTGATGATAATACAACTGCGTTAGATTTGCATATTTATTTTTAATGAAAGATGGATTACTTACAGTGCCCTGACCGGTTTCATCATCAGAGGTTTACAAAAATATATTTATATATATTAATTATTTAATGAATGGAAAAATTGAATATTAATTATGATTTTATAAAGGCCGAAACTGAAATTTAAATAGCCTCATAGTAGCATTGACAGTGGCGTATCAAAATGTAGAAATATTGCCAGTTTCTAGTGAAGATTCTTCATGTATACCAGTTCAATTTATTTCGTTTTCGATTAAGATTGATAATTACTGTTAATAAAACACATTTCTCAAACATACTCTAGTGTTTTCTTAACTACACGATTAAAAGACATAAGAAACTCAATCAACTACCTGCTATCACAACAGGATATTAGGGATATATTTGAAAATTACCGTAAAAGCAATTAGAAGTTTCATGTTGGAAAAACAGTAACTTCAAATATAATGTTAATTGTACTTTATATTTCTCGTAACAAGAACAGCTTTTTACTTAGAGGTCGGGGATGGTTAACTTTTATTCAATAGATAAAGCTCTCAAAATTATTAGTAAAAAGGTTTGATCAAGTAATTCTATTCCTGTATTTTCCGATTAGTTTTTTGATAAATTTGTAAAATTAATCGGAAAAACAACGTTTTTTTTCGATAAAGTGCTCAAATTTTACGAATAATACATATTTTTTAATCATATTCCGAAATTTTAACCGGTAAATTTCTTTGTTTACATTTTTTTCCCAAAAAATAAATTTAATAATGGATAATGATTAGCCGTTACCGACCTCTATTTTTACTTGCTTAGTTTTACACGAAAAATAAAATGGAATTTTGCAGTAACATTCCTGTAAAATTAAAGGCAATTTTTAACAGCGTATCTGCTACAGATTTTAGAATATTATAAAAGTTTAAAGAAAGGGTTTTAAGGCTAAATTGTACTTTCTGATCTGACATCTGGGTTACACAAAAACCGAATAAAAATTAGGTTAAGGAAACGGACAAAATTTTATATTAAGGTTTTTATTCGATTTATGGCGAATCAGCTTACTGAGGGCTTAAATATTTGGTTAATCTTATTCCGAAATATGCCAAGTATATATGTATTTAGGGGTCCCATTTTTATAAGATAAAGCTAGCCAAATATGGTGAACTATAACAAAAATATCCATATTTATTATCCCTGTAATAATTCCCTTCGTATTTTAAGACATACAAATGTTAACCCCCATTATCTGGAATTTATTTGGCTCCTTTGGAACCCATTTTAATATTTTACACTCTCTGTCACCGCGACTGGTTATCGTACAAAATAACAGAGAACAGTGCTTTAAATGCATTATATCATGACATCTTACGCATTGTACCACTTCTCTGTACCAAAGCCTTTAGGCTTGACAGGAATTTATTTCCAATAAATAAATTAAAACCAAGAGACTTTTACAAAACCAGTTTTAAGTCAGATTAAAGAGGATGAGTTGAGACCTACTATAGCGATATTTTAGATAAACCGGAATAACTAGTTAACATTAAAAATATTGTAGACACACTTACCGTGGGTTAAGTTAATAAGTAACAACTATGGACTGCAATGCAAAGAAAGATGAAACACGCGTAATTAAAAAAAAATGTCCATAATGAAAAGGAGCCAAATAAAACTAAACCCTCAACAATATATTTGACTTTCCATTGCTACGCAACGAGTTTTGAAACTTTAAATGATTAGGCTTTGTAGTTTAGTTAGTTGCATGCTAGAATCCCTGCACGATAAAGTAACTGATCAGCCACAAATAGGGCGAAACTGGTCTATCGTTTCAAATTCTATTTTAATTACTTTTTATTTCGTTTTTGACTCGAAGATCAATTTGGTCTGAGTTTCACGTCTTCATTTTACGCTCAAAGACCTATTGGTACGAGCTATTTGTAAGTCTTGGAATTAATTTAAATTTGTTTATGGTTTAAGCTTTTAGCCCCTTTTAATTATTGACTTTTCTACCTGATCGCGTGTTTGATCACACTTACCGTGAACTGAATCGGGATCGGTCCGGGTCATCGGCGAGTCGCTCTCGAGCTCCATGTCCAAAGAGACGGACTCGTTGTCGTCGTCCGAGCCGCCGAAATCGGAGGAAGCTTCCGGGTTTTTGGCCGGCGAACCGTCCGCCTGGCGATCCGCCTGTTCTTGCTGTGCCGTGGCCGATGGCCGGCCGCAGTTGGGGGCCTCGCTCAGCGGGATGCCGAAGATGGGTCCCGGCGGCAAATAGCCCAAGGGTGTGCCCGTGGCCACGGCCCTGAGTCCCATCGCGATGGCGTCTTCGGCGGCCTGTTGCCTCTTGAGGGCCACTTGCGCCGCCATAATGCGTTGCCGCTCCGCGATTAATTTACATTTGGGACATTCGCAATCTCGAAATCGGCAGTGTCTCTTATGTCCTTTCAGCCAGGATATCATGCCGTGGTTGCGACAGCGAGCGCATTTCGGACGACGGGCCCCGTGTTCGGTGGTCGGAGGCCCTGGCGGCAGTGAAGACCCCGAATTTCCGTGGCTCATATTCAACGAATGACCGTTGCCATTTCTTGACCCTCCACTATGCATTTTACTCCTTTTTTTCGTAAGTTTTGCTTTCTAACTTTTAAATTATTCAAAATATATTTTTTATAAAAAAGCTAAATTGTTGAATTTAATAAAAAACCTAATGCGAACAACGCCACTTCAGTGTCCGCTACTTAGTTAAAACGCAAAGAAAGGTTTAGTCCACTCGTGGCAAATGAAGCGGGTTTCTAAGTTCCGTGTTCTGATGTAACGGGAATAACTGGCTACGCGAAGCATTATCTGGAAACCATCAAGTTGTAATGAGGTGCTGAAAACAACTTTTGTTAGAAAGTCGAAAAAAATCGAGTGAGTGTGAAAAGTAGGCGGTAACTGTCCAATATTCTATTTCATTGTATCATAATGGGGGGTCCGGACCGACCCGAAACTCCGCGTTCAACGCGGGCCTCGCGAAACCCCCCGAAATATATATCTAGATATATCAAAGTATCTGACTTCCTTCTTTCCGGTTCGCGATTTTGTCGACAGGAGGCGTTGCAGTCTCGTTTCGAATGTGTCCAATGAGCTTTCTATTTAAACCCCCCACTTACCGCTCACATACGAAGCCTCCCAGACAAAACGTGCTAACTTCGAAAACTACGTTTCGGTAAAACTCCAAATTACGTTGTATTCCAAATACGTTCTTTATTAAACGTTTTATATTTTAAAAACTACAAATTTTAAATTTTAAGTAATTATGACATTTAGACTTTCATTCGCTTACTATAATGCACAGTTTATATTCTAATACCAAATAATTTCAACCTATACTATAACATTCTATATGGTAATTTCACTTCGTATCTTTGACTATGGCCGCCATTTTGTGCGGGTTTTTTCTCTATGCGTAAAAGCATGGGTGACGTTAGGTCACGTGACACTTAAATTACTGAATAGTGTATAATTACAATAACAAATAAAAATATTAAAAATAGATTGTATATAGCGAAATATTCATCCTCAATATCCTGATATATTAGTATAATACGAATAATAAAGCAAATTATTTGCATAACAATAAAAACCTTACAATACAGACCCTGTAACAATTGCATTGCACAAATTATAATGTGCATTGTTGTCATAATACCAATTTTATTGTGTATGAATTTCATAACACCAATTATACCGTGTATTTTTTTCATAATACCAATTATACTGTGTATTATTTCATAGTACGAATAATATTATTATTTTTATTATCTGCATACTACGAATATTATTATTATCTGCATAGTACGAATATTATTATTATTATCTGCATAGTACGAATATTATTATTATTATCTGCATAGTACGAATATTATTATTATCTGCATAGTACGAATATTATTATTATTATCTGCATAATACGAATATTATTATTATTATCTGCATATTACGGGCGATATTATTATTTTAATTAATACTAATTTAGAATACGAAAAATATTTAGATATTAAAACATAAAACTCACAAATATTTGTATAATTTGTGAAACATGAATAATACCAATAGATCATTAAGTTCTGGTATCACCGTTTATTTTTTTGCTTAATATCATACTTTTAGATATGTCAAATATTGTTATATTATTAGAACTGTGCCAAATTGTTCTGCTGAACAATGCAAGCAAAACAGGCTACATTTAACTAGTCAGCTTCGACATTTGAATTTGAGCATTTAGGGTTGTAAATTTGAATATCCAATATTTGAAGTTAGTAGGGTTTCGCTGCAAGGCGACGCGAGAATAATATGTTCGGTGAAGACGACGGCAAGTAGCTCCCCCTCGTGACGTCGATTATTTGTATCTTTGGAAGCCGCCACCAGGGGGTGTTCCTTGTTTTCCCCGAGCTGCATTGAGCTGTAGCATCTTGGCGATCCACATTCCGCTCTCCTCCTCGCCGCGAGGGCGCGCTGTTTCCCTGAGATGTCTCTCTTATTATGAAATGTGACATGTGGGAGGAGTTGCCATTCTATATATATACATACAGTCTCCGGTTTTCGCTCCGTTTCACCACCCCCCTCCCCACTCCTATTCGTGTCCCCTCTTTTGCGCGCGCACGACGGATTCTACGAGATTTTGAGCTGCTTATGTTAGTCTGTTCGTCTCATTCTGGCAGAGAGGAATCGCGAATAAAGCGACCTCTGTGGCCAAAGTCTAAACGAAGAACTAAGAAAATATTACATACAGAGGTAGGTCAATGTTTCTATAAAATTGCGTAGTTACTAGGTATCAACAGAAGAATATAAAATCTCTTATTATAGAAGTATCCATCTAAGTTTATGGAAATGAAACATGATCCATCGCAAGCTCGTGGCAATTTTTTTAAACGTAAAATCAGACAATAGCATAGACTAAGTCGCCATCTAGCGATACCACGAAAATAAATACGGTAATCGCTCGCCTATACACTCTTTTTTTGGGAATTTTGCTGGGCGCGTTCATGTTGAGTTTACCCCCCTTAGACCCCATTCTCCATATCCTGGGACCAAAGACCCGAGCCTAGACCCCCACCGGTGGTTCCAGGTAATGGCCGACTAGCGGGCGGCCAAAAAGAGGGGTCGAAAAGACCGCGAAAAAGAGTGTATATTTCTTTACAAATAGTTACTTGATGTCATTGGTAAAGAAGGCGAACATCTTTACTGCATTTGGTGTACTCGTGTGGTGGCGCTGCTAGTTCGCATTGCGAATTATACACTGTAGACTGTATAGGATTTTTTATTTCCCAATGTAAATATTTTAGACATGATATGAAAGTACGTGTTTTAACATTAACGATAGAGGAAGTTCAATACTTATCTTGTAAGAGATTTTATACACTTCTGATCTTGTTAACTGACATAATTTTGGTCAAAATTATCAAAATAGATGAAGCACTCAAATACGTAATGGAACCCGGCCACATGAATTAATGGCTTCAAAAGTCGGTTGATGACTTAGGCTTAAGGTGTGCCTTGGGTATTAGCCTAGCTGATTATTATTATTATTATTATTAAAATAGTAATTTATAAGACATTAGGACTAAGAAATCACTCGTTATAGTAGTAATTATAATTCGTATTCAAAAATATTATTTTATATTGGTAAGAATGCTGCATCAATTAAGCAGGGAAATTCGAACATTAAGGTTTGGGTTCGTGTGATAGGTGAAAAAGAACTTGGTAAACAAACCGAGGTAATAAGCGTAAACAGTATTTAAAGTCCCTGCTGCTTGGTTTAGCACTAGTTTCAACCTACTTCCAGGCAGGGGCGGCTCCAGACAAATATTTTGGGGGGGGGAGGGGGGGGGGCACCGTTGTAGATTTTTTTCAAGACATAAGAGGAATACTGGGCCTTGATTTAGGTCAAGAGAGTCCACCCATGGCACTGTAGGTATTAGATCACCATAGGCATTCTATAAAACCATAAAACTCTATAAAGCTTTTTAGACATTTTTAGAATATTTTTATAAGAAAGCACTTGCATTTGATATTCTAAAGTTCAAATAAAACTTATTGTTTGTCCCTTATATATAGGCCTACTAGGTTTAGTTTCGACGAAAATTACGACGCCATCGTTGAACGGTTGCACTACAACCGTAATTTCATAAATAGGTTTACTAAAATAATTTTATCACTAAGATACTTGTGACTTACCATAATCGCATAGCCAAAAACAAGTTAAAGCAGCGCGAAAAACGAGATTTTTGTGTAGTTATAAATTGTAATAAAAAAACACAATGTATCGTTCATTTTCCATTGGCCTGGCTCGCGCCCTTGCCTCCTCTAGAAGAAGGAATAGAAACGGCCGTCAACGCCTTGCCGTTCAGCGCTGCAGCTGCCGTGTACGAGATTCCGAATCACGGAATCTGGAATCAAGATTCTTGATTCTGCTAAGATTCTAGATTCTAGCCAGATTCCGTGATTCCGCCATGATTCCTTAATATTCCGTGATTCCACTCTTGATTCTTTGATTCTTATTTGATTCCGTGATTCCACTCTTGATTCTTTGATTCTTATTTGATTCCGTGATTCTTGTTCGGCTACACACTTGTACAAGGTTCCTTGATTCATCTATTCGCAACCAAAACCAATCTAGCTGTTCGAATATTATAGAAAAGGCGGTGTGACTAGGCAAATGACCAGTGAAAAATTGTCTAGGTCAGTTTAAAAATTAAATCAAAGGTGGTCAGTTGAGGGGTCAGTGGTTGACTGGCCCACTTAATAAAAGGGTCCCACTGGTGTTTGAAAAATCCAGCCCGAAAATCGAGTAGCAGGTGACTTTTCATTCCCTACGTCATAATTTCGCAGAGGAAATTGTTATAATTCAAAGGCCGGTGGGGCCTTTAATTCAACTTGGTCTACGATTACATATTATGGATTAGCTCAGGTATTTTAGGGCACGGGGTGGGGTGCTGTGGGGTGGCGGAGTGGTTAGCACTTTCGCCTCGCAGCAAGAGGAGCCGGGTTCGATCCCAGCTTGTGGCACTGGGTGAAAACTTGGAACAACTCCTTCTGCGTTGAGTTTGCCAGCTCTTTCCCCACTGGTTTAAGGGGTTTTCCCCCGAGCTCTTCGGTTTCCCCTTCCATAAAAACTTGTTGAGGTTAACGGTAATAGTTAGTGTAGGGAGCTGTTGGCTCACGTGGCATGCAGGGCTTGCCACCACCCTCCTACGCATTGTTACCCCAGCCACCTGAATTAAAGGCTTCAAAAGTCACTTGATGACTTAGGCCTAAGGTGGTGCCTTGGGTATTAGCCTAGCTAAAAAAAAAGATTAAGTCGATGGTAAGTGCCGCTCAGTGGTTCACTTTAAAAAGTTCCTTATTTTCCACCCTGTAAAGGGGCTCACTTTATTTTCAGTCTGCTTGAGATTCAAACCTCACCTTCAAAGTCACCCACAGCTGAAGCGCGCGAGTAGCGTGTCATCCCGCCACGTTAAAGTTATCCGCATAATGGCTTGAGAGCCAGGAAAAGGCTTCGCGTCCAGAAGAGGCCATTGTGTTCTAGTTACTGACCACTCTTGATGTCGATTAAATTGCTATGCGGCAGGCGCTTTTTTCCCCCGCGAGGAGATTCCGTGATTCACACGAGATTCATCGATTCGAGTAGGATTCCAAGATTCCGAAGATTCGAATATTCCCAAGATTCCTGATTAGATACTTGAGATTCGGAATCACGAAATCAAAGTCCGTATGAGATTCCTCGAAGTGACGAACCCCTCGCTGCCGCGGCCTTGAAATTTATCTCCGAATACGGGTCTCGATTTTCCAGAAGTGAGTCAGTGACTCGGCCTGCAGCTGCAAGAGCTTTAGCATATAGTTGACGGCCGAAGTTCCGCTGTTAAAGCTCTGGCAATTTTATATACGTAGCTCTTCTGTAGCTGCAGTATCTCTTGCATGTAAAAAACCTTGATGGCATGTAAACAGTAAGCTGTATTTATTTCTAAAGCCGGGCTTTCATGGACGCTTTTAGCTTGAAAAAGTTTGGCTTGAGCAAGAAATAGTTTAAAGTTCGCGCTCACGCTGCAATCGCTTCTGTTTTCAAGAACGCTTGTGTTTTGCACTTGGAGGGTGCGCGTGTGAAAATAGATTGGAACACGCTTCTAGCGCCGATCAAAACCAACTAGATATTTTTACGCCCAAGCGAAAATTTCGCGCGTGACGTCGGTCCATGTGACTTCAGCCAGCCAATGGTTATGTAGTATGTGCTAGTGTTGGAACCGAGGCTTATCACACTATTGTACGCTGTTCGAAACAAATAACAATGAGTTCAACCACAACCAAATTAACCAAAAAGCAACAAAAATAAATAGAAAAAGAAGAGAAAACAACAAAGGGAAATAGAAGTGAAGAACAATTTTATAAGCCATGTAAAGGATAACCCAATAATTTGGAACCGAAAATTAAAAGAACACCGAGCCAGAGATGCAGTGAATGTTGCATTTATAGAGTTGAGCAAAATTATGTAAATAGGGTGCACCTACCATCGTTTTGTTTTACACCTTCTTTTATTGTTTTTGGCCTTAATAATTACTAAAAGTTTAAGTAATAACATTTTTTTCTTAATCAAATGACGTCCGCGATTCGGAGCCGCCATATTTATGCCCCCCCCCTGGCAGGGTTGGCAAGAGCCAGCTAGACTGGCTTAAACCACCCTGGTTTAAGCCAGATTTAACCACCAAATAAAATCCATGGTTAAAACCACTTTTTTTTATAAAAAAAAAAGAGAAATTAATTAGAAACATTGACATAACTTAACCTTCACTTTTTGTCGCGAGTAATGAGAGCTAACATATAAGCAATTAGGGTATCTTAAAATTAATTTTGCGCGTGAAAATACGCTGCCATGTTAGGGTATAAAAGCGGGTAAATAAGTCTGCTATACCTCACAATGTAAAGGTACTGTCACGCGCAAAAACGTAATTTTTAAATCGGGAAATTTGAGCATTGAGGGCTTGATATAAGCAATTTGATCATTTTTTATTAATGGTTTTAACCGGTTTAAACCACCGGTTACAACCGGATTTAAATATACTGGATTTTTCAATTTTAAAAAAAGCCGTTTTTTTGCCAACCCTGCCCCCTGGAGCCGCCCCTGCTTCCAGGGGCAATAGTAGGCGCTCTTTTAACTCATCGTAGGAAAATGGGGAAAAAACAGGCATACTTCTCAACTCACCCCCTACATTTTGAATAACCTTTTGAACCACCCTGTATATTCCAGTTATTTAACACCTCCTAGTCTTGCCATGTTTTCTCAAACTTAGATTGTGCTACCTTCAATTTACTGGTTTTTTAATAAAATGATTTTTCTCAGGTTGAAGTCAATTAAGGGCCAAGTCGTCTTTTTCCCAAATTAAAGAAGACAAGTGTTCGATTTTCGACGTCACATTCTTGATCCCACTTAATTATTTGGAAAATAGATCTTTATATAAAATCATCTCCAACGTCTTGCCCTTCGCCGAACACTGCTGCCAGAACAGCTTAGGCAGTACAACCAAAAAAATGGTGTAAGTCCAGTCATTGATGGGGATTTTCTGGAAGTACATATTGAAGTGGATTCTGGGTCTACTTGGCTGAGTAGGGCTAACCACTTCCTGTAATCGGTGTAGTGTGCAAAATGTCTAAAATGATTACGTAATCACTTTGTACTCAATTTTTGGTAAGCGCAATCATAACGTAATCGCAGGGGCGTACCGAAGAGAGTACGTTTGGGGGCGGGGAGGTAAGTGAAATTTGCCAAGTAAAAAACAAAGTTTGTCAATACGTCTAAGTTTGGATTGTTACGGTAGATTTCAATTTAAATGTTTTATTAAAATTATAATCGGTGGGACGGTGGCGCCATCCGCTGTTAGCGGCGGGAACTATATACTTTACAATTTAATTAATAGTACTAATGTACTTTGAAAGTTATAGATGGCGCCACCCGTATAATGATAGAGTTGACGGCTGAGTGCGCCGACTCGAAATTTCAGAATTTGTTTCGCGAATCCACGACTACCGAACGCGCCTATGTCATCATTCTAGCGGTACTATTCCCAATTCAATGACGAAAACGGCTCGGCGTCTAGTTAAGTAGTTATAGTGAGTGAAGCATTTGCGTACTCTGTTTATATATAAAGCGAGATACACGAAGAAAAAAAAAGAGATTGAACGATGCTACAGCAATTTAAAAATCCCATCGATCCCGCTTACTATTTTCTCGTCGTGTATCCCGCTGTAGTAAAAAATAGATACATTTCATCGTGACGAATACTAGTTGTTGTTTAATTGAACTGCTTTGAATAACTGGAATTATTACACAATTCAAACACTTATTACTGAAATATTAACGTAAGAACAACCGACACTGTATCACACGTTATCTTTATACCCAACGCAACTTTAGGAATATTGGCTTGTAAAATTTTCACTTTCCTAAAGAATATCACTATAATATTCACGACTTACCTAATTTACCCTAAGTAAAAAAAACTGTAACATCTCCTATAGAAATTAAAACTAGATATTTTTCTAATTTTATACAGATTGCCAAATTTAACGTAGAAAATTAACACTGAAATAATAACGAACAACCGATATTCTCTATCACGCGTCTATCTGCCTTTGAATTTTATAAGGTACTGTAGGAAATATGACTATTTAAAAAGGTTTTTCCACAAGGCTGAACTAAAGTTCCGACACACTAGCTGCCTAGCATAGAAATCAGGTCTTGTAAGTTATACATCAGGAGAAGCAACTACATAGAAATCTCAAGCATAGTTAATGACTTTAGGGAAGTCAATTGCTGGGAAATTCTAAATGACTTGTTGCAAAATCGTTTACAGTATATTGTTAATTAACTAACATGTTTCATAATTTTCATTTTGCTAAGTCCACCTCGATTTGCTAAGTCCACCTCGATTTGCCAACTCTATAAAGCTTTGGGGGGGAGCCTCCCCCCGGTCCCCCCAAAGTACGTCCCTGCGACGGTAATCGCTGTAATCGCCCTAAAATCACTTTTTACTATCTCTGTAGTCGCTATGTAATCGCTTAAGCCGTTGTAATCACTATGTAATAGCTGAAACCATTGTAATCGCTATGTAATCACATTGCACTCCCTATAATCGCTGTGTAATCACATTGTATTCGTGGTAATACTTTCGTATTAGCCGTAATCAGATTTTCAGAATATTTTCGACGTGAATAACTGAACTCTTCCCAACGGGGTCTCGATCAAGAAACGGTTTGAAATAATTTTTGGATTGCCTCCAAAATTCGTCTGTTTCTGACGTCACCCAGATGAGATCCCATTGATTTTCAATAGGATCTCATCTCAGTGACATCACGATGTTCGTTAGCAACGAAGTTACCAACCTTATCCCTTAGCAACCACAGCGTATCGAGGCAACCTTTTATAGCCTAAAATTTACTAACCTTGAACTCTTCCCCGTTAAAAAGATTCCGTTTTCGGGTGAAATTTGAAACGTCGGCCAGCTGAGTTGGAATGATGTATGACTAATTACGCGAATACCCGTCCGTCCTTCATTATATACTATCAAGCACCAATACATGCACTAAGATTTGAGGTAAACTCGCAGCGAGACACGTCGCAAAATTACTAACATTGAGCCTTGGAAATTATAATTTTTTTTCATCATAATCATTTAGAGATATAGATAGGTTGTTTTAGCAAGAAGGAAGTAGTAATGGAGATATAATTTGTGGGGGAAATATGTTTCGAGCTCGATGCTTCCGATGCGAGTTTTTCGCGTATCAGGGATTCAGGGTGGGTCAAAAAAAGGGGAGAAGAATATAACTGAAAACGCTTCTCTAGCTAGGCGAACGCGACGCTATCTACCTGAGAATTAAAGCTATTTTATCTGTGCATGATATCCCGAATTTCGCATTTTATCGAAATATCGAAAACGTTTTTACTTATAAGCACTATTCTTTTTAAAATATTCACATTCTGCAATATATTTACGGTAAAAATTCATGGCAGGTGGGTTTTGTATGAAATTCGTAAGCACTTTCAAGTGTTATACCTCGATCGGTTCAAAAATGGGTAATTATTGCATGTTCGTTAAATCATATCATTACGTGTGTTCTAAACAATTTATTGGTGGTAATGAACCATCTAGCGAGTGCCCTGACCATGTTCCAGATAAACCAAATTAATTGCTAGTTTTATGTTTGTTATTATTGTTTCAGCTAATGACTTCTTTATAGACTGTAATAAGGTTGGATTCTGTAATTTAGAGAATACAGTAATCAACTAAAATATCTAAAATACTTTTATGGCAATTACAACAAATAAGAAATAGGTTAAAAGTTATTATCTGCAAATTTGTTGGTTTTTGGAATAATTGTGACCATTTATGACCATGTACATGACTTTTAATTAGTGTTGTAAGTCGAAAAAATTTCCGGAAAATGACCGAGGCCTTTTATCCGGAATTTGTCCATATTTTTTCCGAGAAAAATAAAAAGTTTTCATTTTATGATAATAATGCCAATAACGGAGTGTCTATTTTGGCCTGTTTTTCGGGCCAAATTAGCCGGGGACTATTTTGGCCCGTTTTTCGGGCTAAATTAGCTTGCCGTCTAATGCTTAGCTATTTTAGCCCGAAAAACGGGCCAAAATAGTCTTCACCGCGCGGCCAACACTATTTTGGAATGTTTCTCAAATAGGGTGAAAATAGTGTGTGACTGAGTTACCACTATTTTGGCCTGTTTTTCTGGCTTCGACTTTTTTCAGGAAAATTAGTCCTGACCGCGCGGCGAACACTATTTTAGTCTGTTTTTCGCGGCAACGAATTTTATGGCTTATTTAGTTCTTATAGAGTGGAATCACTATTTTGGCCCTGCAAAAACGGCGAAAAACTAAAACAGGCTAAAATAGTGCTCGCCGCGCGGCCGTGACTATTTCCCCCCGCTACTTTATTTATTCATAACTGTTCTTTTCTTGCAAGTTTTCTACAAATAACGTCAAATATCTTGTTAAACAAACTAACCTATAGAGCGTGGGTGGTCCTAACACGAGCTGCTAATTTTCCGACAGGTTCGAACCGCTTATGTGGTGAAGTCGTTTATCTTTTCTTAGCTAATTTATCTCATTTTTAGTTCCATTTCGATATATATCGAAGTGGGACTATTGCTATGGGCGGAATGTGGTTAATTAGTTCAACTCGGTGACGGGGGGTGGGGGGAATTGTGTTCATTGAACACCACTAGGGTTGCAAATGAAGGTAAAAGATATGAAGTGAGACCATTTTTATGATTTAAAGGTCGTAACGTGGTGTTGTCGTTGTCGTCGTCGTCCACAATTTGCAATATCTCTATAAAAGTAGGTGGGGTTGGACATCAAATTCATTTCAAAGGCCTAGGTTTTCTTCTGCCTGTCAAACTTTAAATTTACTTTCCTGCGAACAAAAACTATGGTGAAAGGTCAACGTGTTCTGCGGTTGGCTAGCCACCAGTGTATTCGTTCGGCGGGAAGTAAACCTTGAAATGCTCGAATATTTTCTAAATCACAAACTTTAAGATTAAAGGATCTAGCTCTGGAAGCAGTCGCTGTAGGCGTTGATATCAGTCGCAAAATCAAGTTAAGAGGTACATGGCATTTGTGGTCCCGTTTAGGCCATGACAGACTGTTAACTTATGTATATATTTTTCAAACCTTAATTTTGAGTAGTAAAATGATAAAATATTAAATTGAAAATAATTGCGTTTAAATAGAGGCATTGAACTTTTTAGTATCGCCTGTAATGTTTGTTGTAACTGAAAACTAAACCTAAACTATAAATACCCAGAAAAAACCTTATACCTTTCAGTATTGATGTTTTCTAATCCACCATTTTGGTTAGCTTTGAAAATACATTAAGAAACACATGGTACAATAAATGCTTCTGAATTTTATTTTTACCTTTTGTAATACCAAGCTCCCAAAGGTATCAACACTTGCAAAAGATTCATTTTATATCATCTATAATGTGTGGTAGGTTCAATTTATCCTTCTTAGGTGGAATCCTCGACTGTGACTAGTTCATTTCTCACTGAATCTTAGGCGGAATTCACAATTTAAATAAAAAATAATAATTTATATGTATAGTCAGGAGTGGTTCTTTGAAATATTTTCAATTACTTACCCTAAAACAATATTACTTTTAACTACGTGTACAATCACAAAACTAAATTTGTGTTAAAATAATACTCAACGGCTCATGTTTCTCTCATCGTAAAACTCACCTTTTTATATCTGCTTATGGAAGAGATGATTTTATATAATGATTTTTGAGGCACCAGTTGAAAATGATTAACAATAAGGTCCACGTTAAAATAATTAGTAATAGACGAAATTTAATGAAACTAAGGATGTTTTTAAATGATTGTGTACCTTCCTTTAATAATCATTTATAAGACGAATAACAACCTGCTCTATATATTTCTTCACACCAGATTTTTTTATCTACTCACAACCAGCCTTTGTTCATTTATGCAATAGATACCAATTCCTCTTATAAATGTTTATTTTCCGTGACTGGCACATTTGCAGTTTATACACCAAAATGCAAATTCATAATGAATTATTTTTTAAATTTTTTTAATTATTTTAATTAATTTAATTGTAATAAACTTTTTTATGTAAGCCTAACTGCTTGTTATTACCTTATTATGTTGTGCAAATTCTAGGAAGGTGAACAATCTTTTAAGAAATTGCGTAATGTTAGTTTCATTAAATTTCGTCAGAAGTAAATGAACCGAAGTTATCAGACTGCTAAACTCCCCACGTTGGAGGCGTTTTCCTTATGAAGTTACATTTTGACCTCGAATTTGAAATTTTGCGCGCTCCTAGGCTGAAAAAAAAACGTTTTTGTGGAAACTGTTGTTATAGCTATTTCTAAGTGCAATTTATCACGTCAAAAGACGGGGGTGGAAATTAGCTTTAATTTGACTCGATTTTCTCATCATTTTCATAAGGAAAACGCCCTCCGATTTTGAGCGCTATTTCAATAACTTCGGTTCATTTACTACTGATTTCGTCTTTTATTAATTATTTTAACGTTGACCTTATTGTAAATAATTTTAAACTGGTGCCTCAAAAATCATTATATAAAATCATCTCTTCCATAAGCAGATATAAAAAGGTGAGTTTTACAAAGAGAGAAACATGAGCCGTTGAGTATTATTTTAACACAAATTTAGTTTTGTGATTGTACACGTAGTTAAAAGTAATATTGTTTTAGGGTTAGTAATTGAAAATATTTCAAAGAACCACTCCTGACTATACATATAAATTATTATTTTTTATTTAAGTTGTGAATTCCGCCTAGTCACAGCCGAGGATGCCACCTAAGAAGGATAAATTGAACCTATTACACATTATAGATGATATAAAATGAATCTTTTGCAAGTGTTGATACCTTTGGGAGCTTGGTATTACAAAAGGTAAAAATAAAATTCGGAAGCATTTATTGTACCATGTGTTTCTTAATGTATTTTCCACGCTTAACAAAATGGTGGATTAGAAAACATCAATACTGAAGGGTATAAGGTTTTTTCTAGGTATTTATAGATTAGGTTTAGTTTTCAGTTACAACAAACATTTCAGGCGATACTAAAAAGTTCAATGCCTCTATTTAACACGCAATTATTTTCAATTTAATATTTTATCAATTTACTACTATAAATTAAGGGTTGAAAAATATATACATAAGATAACAGTCTGTCATGTCCTAAACGGGATGACAAATGCAATGTACCTCTTAACTTGACGAATTCCTGGCTACGCCACTGGGATATTTAGACCAATGAAACGCAATACGAACGAAATCGATGTAGTCAATTTACAGTCGTCATGTTTGCGACCTTAATTCATTGCAGATACGTACAGACAATTGTAGCTTTATTCCAGACTGATAGTCACAAAGCATGCAAATTACAGTCAAATTACAGCGTTTTATTTTTACACTCTTAGAAAAAGGCTCCATATAGGTCGGGAAAAGGGTTTTTAAAAATGTCCCTTATTTCGAACCCTTTTTTGTTCTACTTAGAACCCAATTTTAAAGGTTCCATTTGGCATCACCGAGGGTTTTTATCGAGTTATGTTTTTATATGCTTAATATGGAAAATTAAGGTGTTCTAACTGGAAAGGTGCGAGCTGAAAACCATAAAATTCAATTAACAAATTACCCCTGTAAGCAACTTAACTAAAATCAAAGTAATTTCAGGTGGCAGAATACTTCGTGAATAAAATTTGGTTTAGTAAATGAATGTTTGGAGAAGCGAGTGAATGCGCGAGGGCATGGGAAAATGAGCCCAGCTAATCTGTGTATAGGCAAGTCTGCGAGTGTTAAAGGGACTGGAAAATAATTTCAAAAAACGTCCTCTTTGGCGCGTATTCTATTCAGCGCCAAATTTAGGGAGCGGGAAAACTGTGAAATAAAGCAGAAACTGCATGGAACGTTTTTGGAAAAATCCCTTTCCAGGCCCTTTAATTGAAAAGTTGCTAATGAGTAGTTGAGCAAATAAAAATGCCCAAAGAAATTGACCCACTAAAGTTACGAAGAGTGAACGGCACTTTCGTCTAAAAATTTCAAATGAATTAATAATTTAATGTTTAAACACATCACACTAAAAATTTATTGCTGGCTTTGCTCGCTCGATTACAACTATATACTATTGAAGTAAATAACTGAATATCATTAAAACATAAGTTATCAATGTTGTGGTTCTAACTAAAATATGGCTATAACAATTCTGTAAATGATTTTGAAATTGGCAAAGCTTTGCCTAAGGCCCGAAATTTAACTAACGTGGTCCTGAGTAAAAACAACTTAAATTTTTTTAAACAGCTTTATTTTAATTATTTCCTTAAAATCCCTGTATTTCGGGTATTTTATCACAAAAATATTCATGAAATTCATTCATCGCAAGCTGACTTTGCACGGGGCCTCGCAAACCCTAAGGTCGGCACTGGTCGCCCTTAAGTTTACTTACCGCCGAACGAATACAATGGTGGCTAGCCAACCGCAGAACACGTTGACCTTTCACCATAGTTTTTGTTCGCAGGAAAGTAAATTTAAAGTTTGACAGGCAGAAGAAAACCTAGGCCTTTGAAATGAATTTGATGTCCAACCCCACCTACTCTTATAGAGATATTGCAAATTGTGGACGACGACGACAACGACAACACCACGCTACGACCTTTAAATCATAAAAATGGTCTCACTTCATATCTTTTACCTTCATTAGCAACCCTGGTGGTGTTCAATGAACACAATTCCCCCCACCCCCCGTCACCGAGTTGAACTAATTAACGACATTCCGCCCATAGCAATAGTCCCACTTCGATATATATCGATATGGAACTAAAAATGAGATAAATTAGCTAAGAAAAGATAAACGACTTCACCACATAAGCGGTTCGAACCTGTCGGAAAATTAGCAGCTCGTGTTAGGACCACCCACGCTCTATAGGTTAGTTTGTTTAACAAGATGTTTGACGTTATTTGTAGAAAACTTGCAAGAAAAGAACAGTTATGAATAAATAAAGTAGCGGGGGGAAATAGTCACGGCCGCGCGGCGAGCACTATTTTAGCCTGTTTTAGTTTTTCGCCGTTTTTGCATTGCCAAAATAGTGATTCCACTCTATAAGAACTTAATATGCCATAAAATTCGTTGCCGCGAAAAGCAGGCTAAAATAGTGTTCGCCGCGCGGTCAGGACTAATTTCGCCTGAAAAAAGTCGAAGCCACAAAAACAGGCCAAAATAGTGGTAACTCAGTCACACACTATTTTCACCCTATTTGAGAAACAGGCCAAAATAGTGTTGGCCGCGCGGTGAAGACTATTTTGGCCCGTTTTTCGGGCTAAAATAGCTAAGCATTTGACGGCAAGCTAATTTAGCCCGAAAAACGGGCCAAAATAGTCCGCGGCTAATTTGGCCCGAAAAACAGGCTAAAATAGGCACGGCCTAATAATAATCAGCTAGGCTAATACCGAAGGTACCACCTTAGGCCTAAGTCATCAAGCGACCTTTGAAGCCATTAATTCAGGTGGCCGGGTCGAGGGGTTTGTCAATTCGAGGAATTGTGTACGAGATTCCGAATCAAGGAATCTAGAATCAAGATTCTTGATTCTGCTAAGATTCTAGATTCTAGCCAGATTCCGTGATTCTGCCATGATTCCTTAATATTCCGTGATTCCACTCTTGATTCTTTGATTCTTATTTGATCCCGTGATTCTTGCTCGGCTACACAATTGTACAAGGTTCCTTGATTCACCTATTCGCAACCAAAACCAATCTAGCTGTTCGAATATTATAGAAAAGGCGGTGTGACTAGGCAAATGACCAGTGAAAAATTGTCTAGGTCAGTTTAAAAATTAAATCAAAGGTGGTCAGTTGAGGGTTCAGTGGTTGACTGGCCCACTTAATAAAAGGGTCTCACTGGTGTTTGAAAAATCCAGCCCGAAAATCGAGTAGCAGGTGACTTTTCATTCCCTACGTCATAATTTCGCACGGGAAATTTTAATAATTCGAAGGCTGGTGTGGCCTTCAATTCAACTTGGTCTACGATTACATATTATGGATTAGCTCAGGTATTTTAGGGCACGGGGTCAAAGGCTAAGTCGATGGTAACTGCCACTCACTGGTTCACTTTAAAAACTTCCTTATTTTCCACCCTGTAAAGGGGCTCACTGTATTTTCCGTCTGCATGAGATTCAAACTTCGCCTTCAATGTTGTAAATTTGAGCCAATAAAATTGTAATCGATTGTAATACGCCCGAGAATACGACGAGCTAATACGCTCGGTAATACGAATACGGTTCAACTATAGCCACGTTCACACATACGCGTTTCGTCTAAAAAGGTTTCGAAGCTCTTCAAATCGTTTTCGACCATAAGTGTGAACCTAGTTCAATCAGAGATAATTTACAATATAACATTCTAAATTATCTCTGGTTAAATCGCTTAAAACCGTTTCAAATCCCTAAAAAACCGTTTTCGGGCCTTAAAGCAAGTGTCGGCTCGACGTCAAGTAGTTCTTTTTTCAACAGATGTCGCTATCGTTGACTCCAAAACAAGATAGTTAAGTTACATTTTGACCCAAAAGGCGATAATTATAATTACACCTCGCGTTGATTGGATCGTTTGTAAATTGGTGAATAACATAAATTAGAGCAATTATAAACAATATTTTTACGTGAGATATATAATTTAGGTTAAAGTTCACTAAATAGAGTATAAGTTGTTTAAATATAATAATCAACAACGGCTCTCTCACGACGTTATCATTGGGGGGGGGGGGGATAACGTGTGAAAGGTTGGTGTATAGTATGGCTGGAAGAGGGACTCATTCGCTACAATACCATCAAGTAATACAAAAGGCCCAATGAAAACGTCCGAAAACTGTTATGTTCAAGCTTGAATGGTTTTTCGTAAAATGTCACAGGTGGCCGCAACGACGTCGGAGATTCCAGCGTGTACCTGCACTGAGTACGTCTACTAGATTGGCCGGCAGAACTCTAGACGTTAGTGCCCGAAGAAGAAAAGCCCGAGCCGTCCGTCGCTATGGGCAAGTGAATAAGGCGTGGGAAGCGTGATCCACTGCGGCTCCACACCGAGCGCAGGAGGCCGTGGAACTTAGATTAAAGCGATGGAAGTCTGCCACAGCCGAGGCGTGCGAGTAGCGTGTCATCCCGCCACGTTTAAGTTATCCGCATAATGGCTTGAGAGCCAGGAAAAGGCTTCGCGTCCAGAAGACGCCATTGTGTCCTAGTTACTTACCACTCTTGAGTCCATGTCGATGAAATTGCCCTGCGGCAGGCTCCCTTTTCCTCCGCGAGGATGAAATCCACCTTTGCTGGGCGTAGAAGCTTATTAACTCCCGCCAGACGGTCCACCATTTCATTGCCTGGAACTCCAACATGAGCCGGACACCATTGGAGAGTTATGGGCCACTGGTATCCACCACAAAGGTCGTGAATGGTGGTGACCACCGGGTCCGTAGAACGAGAGTGAAGCTGCGTAAGACAAAGCTATTTGAATAGCGAAGAGTTCGATCCTATTTATGGGATGACCTGAATCCACAAGACGCGTCGCGCCGACATTGATAGACGGGATCGCGAAAGCCGCACCCGAGCCCTCAGCCAACGAGCCGTCGGTATAGATGACTGTAGCGTTCTTTCCGTGAGGTTCTAGAACAGCGAGGAAAAGTTGTCGGTCGCAGCAAATCCGAACTGATATCCTTCTTAGCGGTAGTGAGCCAAGTCGAGAGAATCGTCACGGCGGGCGGTTGCCAGGACGGCGAACCCTAGAAAGGCAAATGGTGACGGGAGGTATTGATGAGTCAGCTCAGGTTGTGTACCTGTGCCAAACGCCAAGCCCTGAGGAGGAATAGTAAACGTCCAAGCGATGTTCCAAATTTTCGAGAGGAAACAGTCCTTCCCTCAAAAGGAGGTGTAGTAAGAAGGAGTGTCCGCTGCTTCCGCCTCCATGAGACTAATGGCCAAGGATGACTCTGAGAGCTGCATTTTGAACCTTGTCGAGCTTAGAAAAAGCAGTGGAGGTGGCCGACGCATAGAGAGAGCTGGAATAATCCATTCTGGAGCGAATGAGATGGGTGTAAAGCATTCTAAGGACTGCTCTGTCAGCCTCCAGTCAGTCGCTGAAACCGCCCTCAAAAGATTGAAACGTTCCAGAGGAATCGAGATCAGCCCGTCGATGTGGGCCGCCAATGAGAGACTGTCGTTTATAGTAACCCCTAGATATCTGGGACAGGATATTGCGTCGTAGCTGAAGTTGAAGGGCGTCCGGAATCTGTTTGATCTTGGATAGAACCATGCATTTGCATTTCATAGACTGAAAGTTTAGACCCCATCTTACGCCATAGGATGAAACATTGTCCAGGGTGACCTGCATGGTCGTGTACTACTGTGCCGCCGTAGTCAACCAGAAAGCATTATACGTCGCCTGCCGACCCTTCTGGAAACCCGATCGGTCTTGGGGCTGTTGAAGAAACTCAGAAGTGCTGTGTTGAACGTCGGAGTAGTATTTTTGATAATAAGGTTAGAAATGTTGTCCACGCCCAGAGCCGTATTGCGTAATCCGGAGATGACGCCATATAGTTCATCTGCCGTGAATGGGGCATTGTACCTGGTGGCAGGTCGCACGAGTAATGGTTCAGGGACATACACCGGCGGGAGATGTAAGTCAGCGCCAGCTGAGGATACCAAACACACTTTTTCTGGTCAGTGAGTAATGCAGCACCATTATGGGGCGTGAGGAGCTTCCTGGAGAGGATCCCTGTTTTGCACCACCTAACCTGGTTCCAAACTTGAGGCAGGGGCGTGTGTGCATGTTGCCTGTTGAAATTTGTCACTAATCAGTCGTTTTTAGACAGCATTCTCCCTTATGTAAGCAACCTGGTCCAACAGGAGTCCCGACCGCTGGGCCCTGCGACGGGTCTGACCATCTTTCATCCCACCAAGGAGGCTGACGAGGAGTCGAGCGCCCCTCCGCCCTTTTTGATAGGAATCGTAGCCAGGGCAATCTGTCGGACAAGATTTCCCACAGAGTATACCGATAACGGAGCGTCCCCCAGTGTGTCATCCAAATGGATTCTTAAACGTTTCCTGTCCGCCGCTGGATAGTGCCAATGCATACCACTTGCCGTAGAACGTGTAGTGTGTGCTGGGCATACGAGGGCTAACCTCCGTTGGGAACTTCGGTGGGCTAGAGAGCTTATCGTTTATTTCAATGAGGCCCTCAAAGCCCCCCGGAGGTTTGCCCATGTATGATGCTGGGTCACCTATAAAAATAGGGAGATGATCATTTGTTCCTCGGTGTAAGACTGTCCAGGGGAGGGAGATAGCCAATAGCTTACGAAAGTCAGATCGAGGGCAGCCTCAGGTCCCCGAGTTGGGTCTCCAGTGTTGAGGACGACCAGACGGTCCTGGGCTTCTAGCCAACTCTGGATGAGGCGGCCTTGCTGATCCGTATGACTATTACCCCAGAGTGCGTTGAAATCGCATAGGATAAGGGCTGGTGTGTTAACTCCTAGTAGAAGATCGTCGGAAAATTGTCTGGAGGCTACACCACCCGGGTCATAGGTGTTAAAAAGCGTAATCCAGACAGTCGCAAAGCGGATCTTAATAGCCAGCACTTCCATCTCGACAAATCGTGGGGAACGAAGCTGTACCAGGGGAAGAGAACTAGCAACCAGAATCGCAACGCCACCCCTGGCGCCTTTCGCCGGGGTGGGAGAGAAACGTGGTCCACGCGGAACACATCATAAAATCCAAAGTGGACGTTAAAATTTAACTTCATTTTTCATTAATCTCCACTCTAGTCGCTTTTTTTCCAAGAATCGGATAGATTCATGTCCATCTCTAATAACAGGGGCCTTTCCAAGTTTTCATAATACAGGTGACAATGATAGAGCCGACAGTTGCTGTAAGTGTGACCAAGGCTTATGACTGGGATTCCTTAAATCACTATTAGATTCCGTGATTAATCTTTGATTCTGTGATTCGAACGAGATTCCGTGATTCGTATGTGATTCATCGATTCGAGTAGGACTCCAAGATTCCGAAGATTCGAATATTCCCAAGATTCCTGATTAGATTCTTGAGATTCGGAATCACGGAATCAAGGTCCGTACGAGATTCCTCGAAGTGACGGACCCCTCGGGCCGGGTACAATGCGTAGGAGGGTCGTGGCATCCCTGCTGCCACGCGTACGAGCCAACATCTCCCTACACTATAACTATTACCGTTAACCTCAACAAGTTTTTCATGGAAGGTGAAACCGAAGATCTCGGGGGAAAACCCCTTAAGCAAGCGGGGAGAGAACTTGCAAACTCTACGCAGAAGAAGTTGTTCCGAGTTTTCACCCAGTGCCACGAGCTGGTATCGAACCCGGCTCCTCTTGCTGCGCGGCGAAAGTGCTACCCACTCCGCCATTAGTCTAATATATTCTTTGCAAATTTAAATTAAGAGGCATTTTCGCCTTATTTTTTCGAATCTAAAAGTAAAACTAAACCTCTAGACTTAAGCTGATTAACAATATAACACTATTAATGTTTTGTAGTATTTTTACTGTTATTCGACATTTTATAACGATAAAAAGTTAAAAACATTAAAAACCCTTAAAAAGTAATTTATGTTTCAATTTTTTATTTTTCCGATTTGCGGAAAATTTTCTGGAAATTTTTCCGCATTTCATTTTTCCAGAAAATTAACAACACTACATTTAATCACATACCTAGCCTCAAAAATAAATTGTTTACTTATCTGCCTAATAGATGGCGTGACGTTCACCTAGTCAGAGGAACGTTTCCAGCTAAGTGATGAGGGGTAAAACTCGCGTCGCGCTCGTAAGCGATTTCAACCACAATATATATAACCAGTGCTTCTTCCTCCATGGTATTAGATACTATCAGTAGAGACCTTCCTTCTTTACATTATATTATATATACATTACATTTGTGAAAATATGGGTAAAGTAGGAATACGAAATAGACGCCGAGGGAAGGATTCGCATAATTATCGCACCGATAAATTCAAATATGCATCGTAGGTTGCCAGCCTTTTTAATCCTTACAGATCTCATTTATATTATATTCAAGTTTATTCAGAAAAACAAAACGAAAGCCGTATAACTTAGCAATCATAGCGAAATCGACGAACTTGTTCTGTATTCATTTGCACTCGCTGTAATAGCTCTTTACTCGCTGTAATCGCACTTTAATAGCTATGTACTCGCTGCAATCGCACCGTAATAGCTCTGTACTCACTAAAATCGACCCAATAGCCGTAATCACTCTCGTAATAAGCGTAATCACTGTAATGCTTTATGTAATCACTGATTACGTAATCTGTGTACAGAAATTTAGAAGTGGTTAGCCCCTCGTTGGGCTCTTTCAACTCTTTGTTGGAGACACTACAATCTAGTATACGTTGATTTATGCATTTTGGTTTGGAAAATCCGTGACAATTATTTGATTGCCTTTACCCGCTCTGTTTGTTGCATCCGTTTCAACTGCATTCCTGGGCTTCATTTCTGAAATGAGCGTTTTCTCAACCGCCCTGTATATTAAAGAATCTCAATTACCCAGTCGTTTAACATAACCACCCACAATTTATTAATCACCAAGCCCATAAAGAACCATATCTAAATCACCCTGTACATTAAATTAGTATAAGCAATATAAAAACCGAACCACGCTGTTTATTAAAAACATTATCACAATCATCCTGTCTTTTAACATAACTAACCCATAAGCATTAATAACCAAAAATGAAATGTAAATCAAACAAAACCACCCTATTGTTTATGAGCAATATTTCAATTACCCTATGGATTAGTTGAATAGGCGCACTTTTTTAACCTAAGTGTAAGTTTCATCAAAATATCAACCGCCCTTTACAATACCTCAATCATCCTGTCCTTTAGCGTAATCAGGGAACTAATTATTGACAACCGAATAGTAACTTTACCACAAAAATGAATTAAAACGATATATCAATCACCCTGTCCATTAGGAAAAATATTTCAGTCACCCTGTACATTAACTTGATTAGCAAATCATAACAACCAAAATGGAATTTTAAGCAGAATATCAACAATAACTCAATCACCCTGGTCTTTAACATAATCAGGGCACTTTTTTAACAACCAAGCGCAATGACAACGAGCCTAATCATGTGTCATAATTTATAGCCGGGTGTACCGGTAAGATTAAAACCACACCACCGAAGGTCTATCATCATAATGCCTTAGGCCAGCGTCCATAAGCCCAGACAGGTGACAAAATCCAGCATGGGTAGTAGAACCCTACTACTGATGATCTCACCTTAGACGCAAGCCACTCCACCCAGCAGAAGGTGCAAAAATGGGGCCACCAACCCCTCACTTCGCAAATATCAGTGGGAATAAGAGCGGATGCTCTAGCAACTCCAGCCGGCAGCCTACCTACATAGTGTCTAAAGGGGAACCACAGGGCCACAGCGGTCCGCATAACCCGTCACAGCTGGCCCCGGAGATCCCGGTGGACTCCAAAAGGCCAGGAAATGGGACCACTGCGCCTCATACGGAGACCCGTCGCCCCACAGCCGGCAACCCAATCCTCCGAGGCGGCTATAGTTTGCCCGGACCATCTCCGTTAGCCTGAACTGAAGCTCAGTTTCCAGCCCAAACCTGACCGAAGTTGGAGGTGGAGATAGGACCATTTGATCAGAGCTAACATCTCCCAGTGCGCCACCGCCCTTATGGGTTACAAGAGCTGGACCCCGACTACCCGGTGAAGCCACCAGTTATTGCACACTCTAACCCATTTAGGGCCAACGAACCTAATCACATTGTCATTCATTCAGTGAAAAATCAGTTTTAACAATGAACAATCATTGGTATATAATAAAAAAACCCGTTTAAGAAAATTGGCGACAATAAAATAAACACCGAAAAGACCTGTATAGAAATACCAAAACTAGCATAGAATAGCCCACACTTTATCTAACAATAGTCAAGATATAATAACGATTATAACATCACATTGCCAACGCAAACGCGCCCTAAAAAGAACGCCGAAAGGATTTTAGAATTAAATGGGCGCAGATCATAGAGGTTTGCAAGGTCGAAGATCAAATATTGGGAGACAGATGGCGCTTCAATTCTGAATCTTGAATATCCCAATAGTGCGTGGGGTTGTGGGGCCAGAAATCTCACCTAAAATTAAATATTAATAAATTCAACCGTAAACGTACGTAGTTCCAAAATGATCAGCACTAACTAAAAATATAATTTTCAATCACGTCGGTTTTAATTTAAAAAAGTATGTTGATTTGAAGTCGAAAATCACCAATGATAACTAAAATGGATAAATGACCAACTTCTGGGCTATTGAGGATCTGATATTTCTTATCCATTGACCAATCATTCACCCTTCTAGACCTAATTGTTAAAAATTTGTGTTAGATTCGACGGAGGTGGCTAAACGGTTGTTGATCAAAAAAAGGACAGTAGATACAGGGACGAGAAAGTGTATTGGCGGCTTCTGTTGGAATATATCACCTAAAACGACCTAAGCGCAAGGAGAGTTAGTTGTAAACAAAAAATGGAGGTCACCTAATTTTAGTAATAGACTAAATTAAAATTAAATTAAATAGCCAGAAATTCCAACGGTAGACCGGTTTCGTTCTATTTGGAACTCATCAGTACCGTGCGGGAAATCTGGCTGGCTACTGTCAAATCTAAATGAGAAACTAAGCCTAAACATTAAAAATTTAAAAACGCGTTGCATATAGCAACGGAAAGCCGAAAAGGGGGGAGTGTGGTGGAGAATAGTATATACGATAAGTTAAGTTAGAAGAAACCACCTCTGGACTTATGATCTAGCTTCTGAAGTCTGGCGTGCGTGGCGCGGCCAATCAAATAAAATATTATCATTAGTTAGTTAATCGAGAATTTTTCTAGTTTTAAATATTTTTCTAATACATGTATTGTCCAATATCGGCTTTGCTTTAGCCGATATTGGCTGATACCGATATTAGAAAAATAGGACGATATATAAGTTATCGATATATCGGTGCATCCCTACATCAAAGTTCCCTTCTCTTGCCGAGAGAAAATAGACTATACTGATTGTGAGTTTAAATAAATACATTCTTGGTATAACCGACAATAGATTGGCAGCACCTGGAATATCAGTGATTGTAGCAGGTGATTTCAGAAAATTCCTCCCATTTTCCTATAATTATCCTACAGCTGCTTCTCTTAAAGTTCTTTCAATTTTAAATTTAACTTTCCTTTACAAATAAATAACGAAACCTCAATGTTTGGTTACTATTACATTTATAACAGTGGTACGTATACAAAGAAATCGACCTTTTGGCTGGCCAAAATATCTTCTGTGGCTATCTTTACTCAATTTTTTTAAACAAAGGCTTACCTTGATGGCGCTTCAGTGCATTTACGTAGAAACAGGAAAATTTAAGGAAGGCAAATCAGATATATGGGCGCCATCCCAATGCTTTCGTAATCTAATCTTAAGATAAATAGTAGTTCTACTATTATTTTGTTAATTTATTTCAAAACATTTTTGTTATTTTACAACTTTTAATTTTAGATTACAATTAAGGAAACTTTTGGAATAAAAAGCAATCGCCAAACAACATTATTTCAGACACCTCGTCGCGTGTTCAAGGTTTCACAAATAGATAACTATAAGTATTTTCCCAAGTTTATATCTCTTATGGGAAAAATATCCATCTATCAAACGTCGCAGGCTTCACAATAAAGTCCATTAAGCGCCAAGTTGCCGTCGAATAACTTTTCCTAGCCACGCAAAATGATGTAATTACACTGAATTGTTATATGCAAGATTAATTACACATTATTACTGAAATATTTCAAGTAAGTGTGAAAACAATTATATTTTTAAAATAAGTTTATAATTCTTTAAAATTATGTTACATATTTCATATTAACATTTCAAAAATAAACCTCTTTTCTTTAATAATGAATTTATATTCACTCCATTGTATTAACTTTTTTATTTATTTAATGAATGTCTCGTTTTCGGAGGAAACTTAAATAATAGGTAAGGGTAGGTTATTGTAGTCACTTGTTCATTTTCTTTACTGCTGTCGGGTACAAATTAAGCATGGGGCCTTTAGTTACAGATTTGTTGCGCGAATAATCGTAAAGTTAAGGTAATAACTACTATTATCACAGTGTTATAGCTAAGAGGCAGATCACTGTCACATAGGATCCCAATAAAAAAGATTTAAATTTAATCATGATTCGATCATTTTTAATCTTTATACAGTCAACGCTACAAAAATAATTGAAAACAGATGTAATTATGATAAGGCTGGGCGAATGATTGAATTTACCGCATAATTCGGTCGAATATCGAGACGAATACAGTACTCTTCCACTTTCTCATTGAAATGTTTTTTTCTAGCACCCACCGGTGAAATTTTTTTTTTTACAAAAACCCGAATTTTTTTCCGATTATACTTAAATTTAGGATTTAAAGCGATCCCACAATTGAAAGAATACCCTGACAATTTCGCAACTCTATCCCTTGCAGTTTCTGAAAAATTGACCAGTCAGAGCAATTCAAAACACCCTGTATAGACAACTTTAATTAATTGAATTCCGAGTTTCTTAATTATTTAGGCATACACACGAAAAAATCATAAATTATTGGAATATTTTTTAAAAGCTTTCTTCTATAGATACTAGGCCGTAAAAAAAGGCAAATTCTTATGTAATCAACGTTTAATTAGTTAATAATGTCATAATCAGTTGGTTATATTCGGTACGGTGCCATACGTGGAGACAGTTATTGAAGCGTTCTGAGTTTCGTCACTGGTACTCTTTCTTAGTGTTTCAAATAGTCAGAATTCCCTTAGAAAATTCGGAGTTTCATCATTAGCACTTATTCCTTGATAATATTCAAAGTAATACACTTTGATCTTAGCCAAAAGACCGAGTTAATACGGAGATTCGTCACTGGCGCTTCTTTTCTGTTTAGACCAATAGTCATATCTCCCCAGGAAATAACGGGTACCGCAACTATGCGGCTAAACAACTTCAACTAACTGAATTAAATTAATCATTTGGTATGTACAAGATACTACACTTTTATCTTAACGAAAAGACCTAGTTTTTGAATTCGCAGTTTCATCACTGGTGCTTTTTCCGGGGTTATACAAATAAGCATATTTTTCCGGGAAATACCGGTTACCCCAGCTAGTTCTATTTAAAAAACGTACGCCATTGATCCGTTGACTCCCAACAGATATTTGTTGGTGTGTACAGATAGTTTTAGTCTTTTAAATTACGTCATAATTAAGTCATCTACGACGTCATTAAATAATTCAGTTCTACTATTTAGATACAAGAATTTAAAATATTTTTACTATTAGAGCTGTTATAGTATTTGGGCCTCACCTCGACGAATATTCGGCATATTATTCGTCGAATATTCGGGCTAAAAGTTCTATTCGCCTAGCCTTAAATTAAGATTTTATCATACGAAGGTGTCCAAATAATCAAGGAAAAGATCTGCCCCTCTGTGTAGCTTAGATTAAATTGAACTTTAGCTTTTAATTATCGTTTTCTACTAACCATTCGTTGAGTTTTCCGTAGAGAAAAGATGGAAAATCCTTCCGTACGAGAAATACAATCGGCACTGGGAAATAGGATGTTTTGCTAAACACAAACCGTTTATTTCCTTTGAAGGTGCCGCAAAACGAACTTAGGAATGATTGCAAAAAGCGTTTATAATAAATTATTGCAACTTCGCCATCCCAAACGTTGTTGTAGATTTTCCGCTTCAGCAGTTTGTCGTAACTGAGAGCACCAGTCGTCGCAACTTTGTCGAGATATTCGACGAGTGAGAACATTTTCTTCCATTCCAACATAGTCATTTTCTTTTAGAATGAATAAATACATTTTTGATAAAACGATTGTTTCATTCTTAATTCCTACCATTTAATAATGTTTTTAAAAATTATTTTAAATTTCAATAATGGTCAAATTCCAATAATATCCAAAGTTTAATTAACTAGCACCAATACTTTAATTAAATAATAATTAATACTAATTTTATTAGCTTAAAACCTTTTGAAAATGGTCGAAAATCAATAAAACTAATCTTTCATTTTTGATCGGTATCAAAGGAAATTTTTAAATTGCTTGTTTTGGAATAAATAGTATGTCAACATGCTCAAGAACGACCTTATTGGACCCATAAATTTAATTGTTTTCGCCTGCTAACGTCGCTAAGAGCCATCGAACGCCACCGACGAAAAACCAGCTGCTTCGGGGAGCTAACGTCGCTTCACAGTCTTCTTGAACTAAATATTTCAATATTAATCAAAATTTCTTATTTGCACGTTCATTAACTTAAAATAACTAGTACAGATACATTAATTTTAGGGGAAAATACAATATTTTTATCTTAAACCATTTAAAAATTGTGCGAAAATAAATTAAACGAAACACGAAATATAGATATTTTCTATGTGTATCGAAAATACATTTTATTTATAATTCAAGAAGAGTTTCTTTTCACCAAAACGCAAACGCAGCTGAACCACCGACATTCAATTTATTTCAAAAGTCGTTTTACCCTGACAAAAATGATACTCAGAATAAATAATGAAATATTAAAAGATAATAAAAAGTAATGTTAACAGTCTGAAAAGGCAGACGTGAAAATACTATTATGTTTAATCACTATGGCGTGTGTAATAAGAAAGCTTATCGGATCTTGAAGCACACATTTCCATACTTATTAATTTACATGGATTATTCGCGAGTCAAGATGGCGTAACGGCGCTAGCTTCTACGAGGTTACTACTATGATCTATAGTTTGCTACAGACAAATTCGAAAGGCTTAGGGTCTTTTCCAGTAACTATATGCGTTGCTAATAAGTTTTAGGAAGAATAAAAGACGTCGTTACATTTGCATATATATATTTTAAAAGGTTTTTTTTATTATAAAATCTTTTTTACAATATTTACATAGTCTGACCGGTTTCGTTGGGCTTAGCCCTTCATTGTCTCCTGGAATCTTGAACACACGGGAAAGATTATTTGTTTCTAACGAATTAATATTTATTATTTTGAACGTAGTGCTTGGTTTTATTTATGAAATATTAATGGAACAGTTATTAACAGAGCGCAACTATAGATTTCTATCAAAGAATAGAAACGATGGTAATTATAAATGTTAAACCCAATCATTAAGATAGAATTACTAATAGTTATTTGAAATCGTAGGACGAATGTCCAAACACCCCAAAGGAAAGAAACCATCAGTTTTTAGTCAGTATGGACAGATTTTCATCAAAAGTGCAGCTGAAGGTCTTTCAAATGTAGTTAAAATAAGTTTAAGTGAGGGATTTAAGGTAATTGAGTCAATATTTTATCTAGGGAGATGAAGACTACGCACCTTTTCACCGAGTCCACTTTCATCCTCTTAGGTTTTTTAATGTGAACCGATCATTATTTAGTTGTTTTAATACTAATAAACTTCTTTTTCGCTAAAGGATTGTTCGAATGAATTGCAAACTCACCCCGAAAAAATTATATTGTCAGATGATGTTTTGAACTTTCTTGAAGTATTTGTAGATGTAAAATTCAAAGACCGAAGTGATTACACATGGCAAATACACAGAGTTATGAGTAACGATAATTTTGTGAATTTATTTTCCATGTGTTTCAAAGTAGAACCCATATATGTACCAACAACAGAGGAAACGAAATTTTACTCGATCGCCTCCTAATCGATTTTTTTAGAGAGGCAGAGCTTGAGTCTGCTTCCACTATATATAGAAGGGGCGAAGTAGTTACTACCAGCGGGAAATAGAAAAAAGCGGGGCTTATTTTGAAACTATCGATTAGGAGGCTCCACGACGGGCTAAAGCTATGATTGTGTGTTCTTAGTACGTCTATGGGTTCTTGACTATACTCATTTAATTAGATAACCCAAAAATAATTTGAAAATTGTAATTTCAGGGTTTTGAGTTGCTGAGAAATACTGAAAAATATCAGTTAACGCAATGCTTTTTAAGAAGGTTTCTTAATGCATCATTAATTAAAGTGGTGGAAATAGCATCTTTGGCAGCCAAGAAACCTAAAGAAAATAGCAAGCATAAGCTACCACTGTTAACAAATAAACAAGCTTCGCAAAAAGAACGTTTTGTAATCCATCACATTGGAGGCTACATAGCTAGGCAATTAATTTGGCATATGGTTTGTCTTCTAAAACGTTCATAAACCATTCAGTCAAAAAGCGAAATGAGCAAGCTAATGACTATGCAAAGTGCACGGAAGATCTGAATAAGGGAGGTTTACTATCTCTAAAGCCCGAAGCATTTTCATTCGTTTTCAAGCTACATAATGAAGCGAAATAGTTTTTTGAGAAAGGAAGGCAATCAAATGGCTCAAAAGAACGACTGAAATGTTTTTTTTTGGCAGTAGGTTTAGCTTATGACAACATCGTTCAAACTTGGTTTCAATTGTGGGGCTTGAAAGGTCAAGATGCTCAAGATTCGCTTCGGAAAACATGCAAGATAACCATGAATTGTATGTGAAAAGGAGTCGTTGGCAAGCTAAAATGCGAAATTCAGAAACTTAAAATGGAATCGCTTAAACTGCAGCAATGCGAAAAGAGCTTAAAAACAAGAAGCAATGCAAGAAATGCCAAGAAACAAGAAACGCCTAAAGTCAAAACTAAAGTTAGTAGGGTACGAAAAATCCCAAAAGGATTTCTTGCATAAATTAGTTCCTTTAAATTGTGATATTTTAAGTGTAATAAGAAGTACAAATTTCCAATGTTGATCTCACAAAAACTGTGAAATCTTTAATTTCCTCTTTCCCTGGTCTACTAAATTTTAAATAACAAACTAACAACGTTATTAATTCCGTATCATTTTGAATAACTAATCCTCGTAATCTCTTAATTTTTTAAGATTTGACGGTGGCGTTCCCATTTTTAGGAGATAATACCACTTTTCGTAAACATTTAAGTTTTGGTATGCTTTGTTGGTAATTTAATACATTTGGGTTATCGCTGTTTGTCAAAATACCGCTCGAGTGGATCTTGATTGAAGTGTTCAGTTAGGACAAATTTAGCCCCAGCTTTCAATAGCTTCGGTGATGGAATTCACTGAATTATTGATAAAATTAGTTAAAGGGGCTGGCAAGTGGTGGAACTGGTAACCGTCGCTATGACGTAGCGAGGGGATGAAGTTTAAGGGGGTAGAAAGAACGAAAGGTTTTCGTTTAATGCCGCTGTAGGCTGTTTATCGCGAGTGGCGCCAAAAAATCGGCGTCGGTTTTATCTTGAAACATTCCTCGTTTGTACTATTTATTTCTTTTACTTTGTCCTTATTGGCATCGTGGAGTCGTGGACGGCGAAAAATTGTATTTAATAATGGAAGATGCGAATATTAAATTGTCTGATGGTGAAAAACGTAAAATAGTTGAGAGCAATAGAACTAGAGTAAGCCTTTTAGCATCTTTTGATATCTTTCAAACTTTAAAAAACAAGTGGATCGAAATCTGTGTTGGCCATACACTGACTTGGAGCACGCCAAGGCCCAAATTTCCTTAATACGGGTTCCAATTCTAATAATTCCATGAAAAAACGTGATTTCAGGTCTAACGAGCTATTTTGTAAACACTTAATTTTTGTCCATGAAAACCTTTGCACATTTTGTTACTCTCCGGCCACTTCTAATTCCAATCGTACAATCAGTGTAATATAGGCAATGAGGCAACATCTAAGAGTAGGTCCATTTTTCATCAAGACAACTACACACAGTGCGATGTAAATAGAGAGTCTTCTGATAATAATACCCTGTCATCACTAAATACCACTTCGCAAGTTCCATTACCTAAGGCAACGGAAAGAAATTACCATTCATTGAGGTTTTTTTTGTGATTTTAATTTCATAATGCGTTTAAGTTTACTGATTTGCTATCATAGGGCTCCAGAAGTAACAAATTTTGATGGGTCCGAATTGCTTGATTTTGGCATTTCCAAATCAGTAGTTCCAATAAGCCTCTGCAAGTATGAAATATTATGTAATATGTCGTTTTTGATTGTTTGGTTTTTCACCGATATGACCTATAGCCCCAATGCAAAATCAGTTTAAACCAAATTAGGTATGCAGTAATCCTACACTTTTGTAATGTATTAAAATTTCTAGGATAACTAGCACGCCAAAAAGTATTGATTATCGGGAAAGACTTAAAAGGGCACTGATGAACTCGAGCACAACTGTGCATGCGTATTCTCCCCCAAAAAGAAGAAAACTGTACAGCCAAAATATAGAAACATCTGATGAGATTAATTATCCTGGAAGTTTGTCAGTAATATTTGAAGACCAGGGCGTGACGGAAAACATCAGGTTTAATTCGGAACCAACTATGTAAGTTGCAGTTTCTTTAAAATTTTCAGTTGGTGTGGTATAGTTCTGGAAAATTTTTCGTGACCGTCCTCCAACCTCCACTTGTAGGTCTCTGGATTCACTTGGAAGATCTAGTCCTCAGGGCATTTCTTCTTGAGCTTCCAGTGGAGACTTGAGGTCTGGAAACTTCCAGACCTGAAGTCTCCACTGGAAGAATAGGCCTCCAATTGCCAATGTCTCCAGTCTCGGAGAATGGAGGCCCAAGCTGACGATGCTTATATATTTTTTTATTTTAACAGGGTTGAGAAAGCACAAGTGATACTTGGCGAGACTTCCATGCCAGAAAATTTAAATGAGAGTTTCAACTCGGAGTAAGTATTGATTGTAAACTTTTGACTTAAATTTATTTAGAAGTCTATAATAATCTTCTTCGGGGAAGCAGTACTGAGTTGAAGTATAATACTCAAAAGAGAAGAAAACTATATAACCAAGATATAGAAACCTCTCCTAGAAGTTTGTCAGTAGTACATGAAAACTTGAGTAGGACTGGAAACAAAATTTTGGGTTTGGGAACAACTATGTAAGTATTTCAGCTTTTTAATAGTGATGTTAATCAATTTAATTTTAAATTAACAACTTGGTTTGCGAAAGCAAAAGTGATATTTAGCAGGGCACCTATTCCAGATATTTTAAAAAACTCGTAAGAAATAATTAATTAATTAATTATACTATAAATACTTCCTGTTACTGTTATGTTGAATTTCATCATTAATTTAAATACTACAGGGTTGAAAAATCAACACCCCTGAATATAAATGAGAGTTTCATCTCAAAGTAATATTTTATAAATAGCAAATTCGGTAATCATACTGGTGATGTGTAATTTATCAAAAATTTTAATTTCAGTGCTACGTATGGCAGCCCTAATGATAAAAATTGTACACTTGAAGACTGTCTATCCGTATCACAGGAGGATAGTGTGAAGGAGTTCACAGATTTTCAACCACTCTGTTTTGTTGAGACAGAAAAATTAATAGAATTAGTTGAGGCCTCTATACATAAAAAATGCGTTATCAATGATTGTGGAAGGAAAGTTGTGATTAAGAAATATTTCAAAGGAGCAAACTTCTATATTTCTTGGAAATGCAGTAGAAAGGGAGAGAGACACAAAGGTGTATGGACTTCTGCTAGCCCGAATTTTAATCTGAAATTTGCGTCATGCGCTCTTTACTCTGGTAGCTCATTCTCCAAAGTAAGTGATATCAAATTGCGCGACGTAATATGATTTTATTTGCATTAATCATGACTATTTTTACAAGTTGCAAACCTTTTTTTCTCAACTTGGAGTGAAAACTATGAGCCATACGTTACTGTATCACCACCATGAATTATCCTGTTATCCTGCTATTTTACAGTATTGGGACTCGCAACAAATATCATTACTTTCTCAAATTAAAGAGCCACTAATTATCTCCTGTGATGCACGTAAGTATTTTTTCATATTATTACTGACATAAGTAGCATAGTTGACATGCTGTCACTTACTCTTACCACTGGCCTCAAAAGTTCAAACTTAATAGATGAACTATATAGTAAAGTAGGGTATTCATATCTAGGTACATCCTTCATAATTAAGAAAAAATACTCGTATACTTGATAAAAAATTACTTTCAATCGGATACTCTCACAGCCCTATTTAGCTCAGCATTCATATGAAGTGTCATACTTATAATTGTTACTTATGATGTATGGTTTGATTCTTAGGTAATGACAGTCCTGGATTTTGCTCAAAATTTTGTACATATACTGCTGTTTGTAACAAAACCAACAAAATAATCGCTATAGAATTTGCTGAAAAAAGTGAAACGGATAATAAGAGTGTAAATATGGAACCTCTTTGTTTTCGCAAATTAATAAAAAAATTGGAAAAGTACTGTCCAGCTGGAATTTCTGAGGTGGTGACAGATGCTCATACTCAAATCAAGTGCATTTTAAGTAAGAAAAAAACCGAATTTATTTAATTTATGCAAATCCTAAATAATTTGTTTGAACAGGGAAAGAGTGTCCCAACATCAAGCATTCTCATGGCACACTGCTAAAAATTTGAGAAAAAGATTAGTAAAAGTAAGCTCTTGTTAGGTTGTAACTATGAAACGCATATATATATATATATATTCAAAGTTTCCATGTCATTACCAGCTTAGTAAAGAACGGGCATGTCAAATTATTGAACCATGGATTGATCACCTTGTCACACACTTCTGGTGGTCAGCAGAGAACTGTAAACAAGATCAAGATTTTATGTTGAATAAGTCATAAGTCATAAAAATCAGCTAGGCTAATACCCAAGGCACCACCTTAGGCCTAAGTCATCAAGCGAGTTTTGAAGCCATTAATTCAGGTGGCCGGGTTACAATGCGTAGGAGGGTGGTGGCAAGCCCTGCATGCCACGAGATCGAGCCAACAGCTCCCTACACTAACTATTACCGTTAACCTCGACAAGTTTTTATGGAAGGGGAAACCGAAGAACTCGGGGGAAAACCCCTTAAACAATCATACTATAGACACTTTGGTTAACATCACTTCATCATATAACTAATGAACACAAATGGGGTCTTGGGAGTTGTGCACATGATGAACTGGACGTAGATGAGTTACGTGATAAAGAATGGCTGGACTATGAAAGCGTTGCCTATCAAAAACTTCGCACGGTCATTGCTGCCAAGGAATTTCTCAAAGATTTCCATTTCTATGAAAGTTTCAGGTGGTTTTTTTACCCTTTTGATCTGACATTTATGTAACAAAGTGATTACCCACTTATTGATTAAGCACTCTGAAAATTCACTCTCCAATTGCGACAATGCAACTTACTTTTTCAGAATTCTAGCAGAATTATTTACGCCTAAAGAAGTGATTTGAAATCTGTTATCTCTGATAATTTTTATTTATTAACAGGCACACTGGTTCACTTGAATCATTTCACTCGGTGATTTTAACATATGCCTTGAAAAAGCTTCCATTTGGGTAAACCATTTCATTGTTGAAGTCTAAGAATAAAATTTTCGCTATGAGCTAAGGGTTTTAAAAACTTACATAGTCAAGACTAAACCTTATTTGGAACTTGCCTGATTGGTGTTTTTTTTAATTGGTCTTTGTTTATACTGATCTTCAAATTAAAAAAATCTAGAGATCTTCAATATCTGAATAACTAATTAAAACAATTAGCTCAGTCAAGCCATCTGTGGCCATCATTACTAAATAACATTTTTTACAGCTACAAGTCTTATATCGCTCGAAATTTATTGGCAGTTTTTGACCATAATGGTAATGTAAATCGCCCTCAAGCTATGGATAAAAATGGAGTCTTGAGGTATAAAGTGAAATGTTCAAAATCAACAGCTAAACGCACTGCTGTGCCTGTTAAAGTGCCTAAAAATACGCAACCAGCCGAAGATCTTTTGAATTTAACTATCTCTAAAGAAATTGTTCGAAGCGCCTATGATATGTTTGATGACTTAGTGTTGGTCAAAAAATCAAAAACGTCTGGACCCTCTAAGCAAGAACTAATTGAATTGAGGGAAGATAAATCTAGGTTTACCCTTGATTATCCGAGCAGCGAGCTGAATGAATTGTTAAAAGACCACGAAGCTAGCGATGAATATTAAGGCAGGTTATCACTGAAAATATTCGTTGATCACCATGTTGTACAACTTTTATATTTGAAACTTTTTAGTCTATCAAAGTAGAGTCTATGGACTAAAGAACCAATTTAAATTAAAAAAACCTTTAACCAAAATAAAATTTATTCTTCATATGATAATGTAAATCTAGGTACTTATCAATGTGCACCCCTTCTGCCTCTGCCTCTTTGTCGTCTTATTAAATTAGCAACAGATTCTTTATACCCTGTATATTGCCCAGTAGCACTCTGATATCTATTCCTAATTTTATTTACAGCGCAAGAGGGGACAACTTCTCTATTGCCTATGCCTAATGGCCCAACAAGCCAAGCAGTGAATGCTCTATAAGCTGAATGCCTATAACCCCTGTTATTATCGAGGTACCTGATATTGCCATCATCGTGCCTTATTTCCATGATAATGTGCAAAGCGGCACGGTTCAGGATAAGGCCATCAAATTCCCCTTCAGTTACACAACCAGTATTTCTAGAAAAAAATCTTAGGTGAAATATCAATCCCCTTTCTTGTGAAACAGCTGAATAAATACTTACCTCCTTGAAGTACAATACACTCTCTCTACGGGAGTTGGCATCTCTTTACATTTACCAAAGTTGCACCACTCTTTTGTCCCTTCAGGGTCTCCAGCCGGTTCCGGAGGGGTTGGTGGAGCTGGGCAATTGTTAGTTTCAGAATTTTGCTCCTCTGTTTGTCCTGCGGCTCCGGCCTGGAGTTCAGGATCATCGAAATAATCTTTCACACTTATTTCCGGGTGACTTAGAGCAATTTTCCTCAAAATATGTATAAGTTGGGGCCGAGACATCTTGGTAATCTTCGAAAGATTTGTTTTCTATATTGTTATGAATTATGAAGTTACAATTATAAATACTATAAAATTAAAACTTACATCACTTGGACTAACTTTTGGGTTCTTCTTGAACGTTTTTATTAAGGTTTTATTTTTTGTGCACAAATTGAACTTGAAGATGGCTTTTGGTCCTCATAATTTACAAAGGTTTCAGATTTTCCATTATTGCACTGAATTTTCCCATCGTTTCCGCAAGTACAATGGGGAGTGCCATTTCTCCCATTTACTCGACAATTGCAGCTATTTCGTTTGCCCGATAAACAATTGCTTTTGCAATTACAAAATTCCATACCACGTGCTTTCAAATACTTTAGGCCGCGAGGGAACGTCTCAACAGCACATAAACTTACAACGAAATAAAGATCAATTTTGCCGAGCGAAAAGCGGTGCTTTTTTTGTACTCTTTCGCCTGACGGAGACAAAAAGAAGTTCCCAGTGCCTCAAAACCCCCGTATTTCTCCCCCCCTTGAAACGTCACTATGACGTATTTCAAATTCGAAAAGAGCGACCACTTGCCAGCCCCTTTAAGTATGAACTTCAATTAACTGACTACAAAATACAAAAGTTACTTGTAATTCTCAATCCTTCCCTTGTATCTCGACTTAACAACATCTTCGTCTTTTCGAACCCTTTTTGAACTGGTAAAGTACAAACCTCGGCCTCCCAATCATCGAAGTAACCAAGAAAGGTTTCATTCAGCCACTAGGAAAAATCTTATTTATTATTCTATTTAATTTCTTATGCTTGAACTATTTCACTTACCTTAAAGCGCCAGTCATTGACACTTCTAAAAGGGTCAATAAATTAGTTTCGATTATGTTTCCCATCCGTGAGTTTTCTTACATTAGTCGCATCAAAGAAGTTTTCATCATTTTGATGAAATGAACAGTCTCTGATGCATCTGGGCCCACAAGGTGCTCAACTGCTTTTGCCATTGTTGAATTAAGAATTTGAGCTGCATAGTTGACTTTCATTCGTGAAAAATGAACTCAAATTAACATGGTCCCAAGTAATTTTTGGCCTTAATTTTAGCCCAAAATCATTTTCACCATCTTTTTCACACGCCTCGGTAATGTGAGACCATAAAATGTGTTTCCCATTCTTTTTCAAAAGCCTAGTATTTTTTTCATTTAAACTGGAGAGTCCATTTCGCACTGTTTTTATCAAATGTGGCACGTCAGACACAAAGTAAATATATTATCCAGGATAATAAAAGTTTTTGGTGTTGTAACCAACCTTTTCAGGATTTTCCTCATCTCGACTGCACTCTTTAATAAGATTTTGATGTATTCCAGCCTTGTCACAAACAACTGTTAGCACTTTGAAACCGGCTACTTGAAGATTTTCCACGGCTTCCCATAGAATGATATACAGCTCTTCCGCTTTCATTTTGTCAAAAGGGAAAAATGCATATGGAAATTTGAAATTCCCGGTCAAACTGCGGACCATCAACTGCATAACATGGGAAGCTAGCTGTGGAACATCTAGTTTGCATTCAGCATCTTCAACTAATTGTTTAATATGATTATGACAGTTGTTAGAATTAGTTATTCCAATTATCTTCCCAGCGCTATGACGATAAATTAGGTCTCGCTTGATACTCATTTCATCAATCATTATTGAAATATATTTTTCATGATTTTCAAGCTGGTCAAAGTTTATTGTGTTTTTCATTTCCTCCAGCGTTTCTGGTTTAAAACCACTCTCAGTTTGCATATGTGGGGTGGCGGAGTGGTTAGCACTTTCGCCTCGCAGCAAGAGGAGCCGGGTTCGATCCCAACTTGTGGCACTGGGTGAAAACTCGGAACAACTCCTTCTGCGTTGAGTTTTCTAGTTCTCTCCCCACTGGTTTAAGGGGTTTTCCCCCAAGATCTTCGGTTTCCCCTTCCATAAAAACTTGTTGAGGTTAACGGTAATAGTTAGTGTAGGGAGCTGTTGGCTCGCGTGGCTTGCAGGGCTTGCCACCACCCTCCTACGCATTGTAACCTGGCCACATGAATTAAAGGCTTTAAAAGTCGCTCGATGACTTAGGCCTAGGGTGGTGCCTTGGGTATTAGCCTAAAAAAAAAGAAAAAAAAAAGAAAGAGAAAGATATCTTTCGAGTAATTGTAATGAGCTCTAGCCGTGGGTAGGCACATTGCTTGTCTTAAAGCCTCATAGGTTGAAGACGATTTACTCTTAATGTATAGGCACCAGTGTATGATTGCTGGTGGCCATTTTTTAGGGCGCGTGTTTTTGGAATTAGCTATTTGAAGTTGTTGATGTAGGAGAAACCGTTGAAATCTAGCTGGCGTTTCAAAAGGGATGTCCTTCAGTATTTGATAGACTTCAGCGTTTTCTTCAGTGGTAAATTGAATACCATTCGTGGAAATCATTATTCCCCTTGATTTTTCCTTGATATACTGGCATTTAAAGAGATGCTGAAGACGATAAATAACTTACTCTTATTCGATTCCCCATCTATAATTAAGCCTATTTAAATATTTCATTCGTTGAAATACTTTAAATCCATTTTTAAAAAAAATAAAAACTTTAAGAAAATTCGGGCCTAACGCGTCGACCCAAAAAGTTCTCGGAAATTTGCGTATTCCGCGGCTGTACGAGCGTCCAATGAGAAGCCTCTTTCAACTTTTATAACACCAACCAATTAGAGAGCGAATTTAGGCGAACGCTCAGAGCCACTGCATTTTGCGATTTTTCGCCTAATGTTTGTTATGACACTTTTCTTCATAAATAAATTCGGATAACTAATTTATATACATGTTTTGAACGGTTATTCTACTGTAGAAATATTTTTTTACATCTTTTCTTTAGGCCAGCAGTCAACGTACGCGATTTAATAAGGTAAACAATCATTTTCACCATGATTTATAATATACAAGGCCAAGACTTATTTTGGTTTATGACGGAAATTATGGCTGAAGAATTGGAGAATCTAGGGGCCGTTCCTTATAACTTTGAGCCTCTACTTGTTGACCACCCCGAGTATTTTGCAAATGAAGATGAAAATGAACAGCCAGTAGTAGCGGGAAATAATGAACGTATTGGAAATAGCAATTGGAAAAATGAATTCTGCATATTTTTCACGAATCATTATACTAATTTAAGCATAAACAATTTCTTTTAGGTGTACTTGCGGTAATTGCAGGCCAATGCCTACAGCGACGGAGAGTATTTGTTGTCGAGAGATAGGAAGATTAGTGCGATAAGCCCCTGGCTTACGCTGCTGTCTCGATTGGAGAAAATTTCGATTAAACTGTTTAGAAATTGATGTTCTCGAGCCAGCGTACCTCCATTACGTACAGTAAAATACATGAGTAAGATACTATTTGGTTTTAACAAAAGTTTATAATAAACCTTATTTCACCCCAACATTTTAAATTACAATAATTAAAGTAATAAATTCAGGAGAATGGATTAAAATATATATAAGCAAGTTCTTAAAGAACCTGAAAACGTACATTGCCCTAATGTACAATTTTCGGAAGGAGTGCATACATTTAATATTTTTCAATTGTTTATAAAATTGTGCACATCCACAAGCTGTAAATTGTTAAAAGAACGTTTCTAGAAAATTTGCAGTTGGATACTTCTCCCCGAAAAGGGTTTATAATAGTTTTCTGGTTTAAGTTTTACAGTCTATTTTCACTTGTGATAATTGCTAATAAAGCTCTTTTTTGACATATAGGTAGCTTAGTAGTACGCGGATGAAAACTATATGATGTGAAGTGAGCAGAACATACTCTCAAATTTGGAGTAGATTGAAAATCATCTGATTTTCCTAGAGCTGCCATACCGCCCTTATTTGTCGATCTTTCGGAAATTAATGAAATGAGATGTTTAACCCACGACAATTGTCAAACGTATTATCGCACAGTCCTATAGCCCACACTACACTGCTCGCCATTTACTGTCTAATGTCAAGTGTCAATCAAAACACTTTTATGGAGATTCAAATCTATAAACAGGGCCAAAAGCCGGCTCCTACTAGCCTGAAAACCAAAAACACACATTAAGCCTTGGCCTTATATATTGGAAATCGTGGTGAAAATGATTGTTTACCTTATTAAATCGCTTGCTTTGACCGCTGGCCTAAAGAATAGATGTAAAAAAATATTTCTACAGTAGAATAACTGATCAAAACGTTTATATAAATTAGTTATCCGAATTTATTTATGAAGAAAAGTGTCATAACAAACATTAGGCAAAAAATTGCAAAATGCAGTGGCTCTGAGCGTTCGCCTAAATTCGCTCTCTAATTGGTTGGTGTTATAAAAGTTGAAAGAGGCTTCTCGTTGGACGCTCGTACAGCCGCGAAATACACAAATTTCCGAGAACTTTTTGGGTCAACGCGTTAGGCCCAAATTTTTTATTAAAAAAAAATGGATTATAGTATTTTAACGAATGAAATATTTAAATAAGCTTAATTATAGATGGGGAATCGAATAAGAGTAAGTTATTTATCGTCTTCAGCATCCCTTTAATGGACCTAAGGCTATTTGATTCAGGGCAGTAGGACTTGAGAGATATTCATAAAGGTATCAAATATATTATCAGATATGCCCCAGCATACACTCCAGTGCTTATCAAAATTTGATGTGATATTTAAAAGTTCTCCAGAAGAATTACTTTTAGATCCATTAGATAATATGTGGTGTGTTTTCTCAAGACTTTTTTGAAGGATAAAGACTTCAACTTCCAAAGATGTGGAAATTTCAAACCTGACTGATAAAAGGTTCCCTTTACGTTTGGACAGATGCAACAGGTTAGGTTCCAATGAAATATTCCAAAAGAATGTGTTCATCTTTTCTTGTTGGTGCATTGTTATTCTTTGTGAAGCTTATCCAGAGAAAAACTTTCACTCGCTACATCAAAAACCATTGATGGATCAATTATTAATTCTGAAGCCTTTGATGAAAGTCTAGCGGGACTTCCTTTTATACACGATAGGTCAACTACATCTAGTTTATCCTAAATTAGAAAGTAAAGTAATATTTCAGTTTTTAATAATTAAGAACAGAAAATTTTCACAATTCCTTATTCCATAATTTTCAATAATGTCTACTGCATCTATTTCAAGTTGCTCCTTTGAATAATTTTTACTACCGATCTTATTAACATTTAATAGAAATAATGGGTCGCGCACTACTTCATTGGGCAGTTGCGAAGAAAAAGGGTTTTTCTTATTTGGCTCTTTATTAAGCCATCGTGAAGGTAAAGGATTTTCCGTAGTTGCTCCTTTACCATCTACGAAATGTAAATTGCACTCATAATGATGCGATTTAAGAGTTTCCACAGTAATAGTCTCACGGTTAATAATTTCTATCCATTTTTTGGTTACACTTAAATGTTTCTTATTCCTACCAGGTTTAGGAACTGGGTAAAAAGTTATTTCCCTATGGCACCTAGAATCACTACGGCAATTATCAAAGCAGCAGTATTTCCCCATTACTAATACTTCAATTAAAACGCATAGCCATTCTACTTAAACTATTCAAAAAATCATATTGAATTTATTTTGTTCATTTAAAAACCATTACTGCACTAGTAACTTTTTTTTACTGTCTGAAAAATTCAAAATTCCAAAGCAGACGAAATTACAAAAAAAAGAGTTGCTCTGGTTGTTAGAGTAATTTCGCTAAAAATCGTATGTCCAAAGGTTTGAGTCGCCTTAGAGAGAACATGGAGCCCGTATTGGGGGAATACATTTTTCTATGAATCCCAAACCTTATCATCTATCCCAAAAATATTAAGTTTTAGAAAAATTTAAAGTAACAGCCTCTTGAGATGTTACAGTCACTGAAATCCATAATCAAATTTTGCAAACTAATTTCTCTTGACCACTTTATATTTTCTACAAACGTTGTGAAATGTGTCATTTACATGTAATAATTTTGTAATATTATTTCATACCTAAAGCTATTTTTCGTTTATTTGCAACTTTGTAACGAAAAATGTAACTCACATACGCTAAATACCAAATTTAATCAAATAACCCCTTTCAATCAAAATATTAAATAAGATGGTTTAGAAGCCAGTGACAGTGCTTCTAGTTTCCTGCAGGTGCACGCGCTGGTAGCGTAGGCCGGCCGACAACGATGGTTCCCATTGTCACTGCCTTTAGTTCGTTTCCCGAGGAGGGACCCCCTGGCCAAAGCCCTTCCTAAACGATTCGGTCCAAACAATATTCACTCGCTTTCCATTCCGTATTGGCGGGTTATTCCCTTAATCCCTTTCAGTTGTAAACATGATTCCCATAATTTCTTTTTTTTACTTAAGAAACCAAAAATAACAACGGTGCCAAGCTTCTTTTATAATATAGGATATAAAAATTTTCCAGAATTAACTGCATTTTGTTAAACGGAAATTGGTGTGTGCGAGTTTTGTGGAATGTCTAGTTGGGATTTTTTTGAAGAAAAACCCAATGACGTAGGGATGACGTTTTTCATGAACGGCTATCTTCCGGACTCTACGGAGAGACGGTAGATCGGAGTGACCGGCCTGAGGAAGGTGAAGGTTAAAAAATCTCTCAGAGCTCTTTCAGTGTCGAACCGCGATATAAGGATGCGGGACATCCCTGATTAATGAGCGCCGCGTAAAAGTCGTTCGGTTGAAATGTTTAATTCTTAAAAAGGAAAACAAAATTACCGCGGTCGTCCCAAGTGAGTGCCGTACCAGCGAGAATCGGATGCCGACCCCAAGCATGGACACCATCAGCAACCACAAGTTCAGCAACTCGAACGTTGAAAGGTTGGATCGCCGCCACCATAGAGCTTCGCTCGGATAATATATGTATTATAAAACTTACGAAACTCAATCTCCGATTGGTTGCCGTGAATGTAACCTTCGAACGGATCCACATGGGCCGTTATGTTGTTTTCCATTGTGCTTAGACTTGTTAATGCTCATAAAGCGTCAATATATTTCCCCTAATTTAATCAATTAATTTAAAATGTCAGCTATGCCATGTTATTATATTAAATGTTTGAATGCTTTTGGCAACCATCCAAAATCTGGTTTACTTCTTATTTGCATTAATAAAATATTTAAAAATTCCCCTGGACAACTGAATAATTTTCAATTTGCCGCTAAACCCGAAAGTTAAGCGAGTAATACTCTTTACAGACGAGGCTTATTAACCCGGGTTTAGATCCCGTTTTTGAAACCAGAGCTTATTTAGCTATACTGAAATGTGCTATAAAAATTTAACTTTGGTTTACTGAACCCAGTTTTATTAGCCTCGTCTGAATAGGGTATTAGCCCGGGCCATCATTTTCAATGTGGAGATTAAAATATTCGAATGAGCTTATTGAACCTAACGTGTTCTCTTTTACGTACCCGTCCTATTGGGCCTAATGCCCACCTTTACCAACCGAATAGGCTTATCCGTGTTAAATAATTATTAAAAATTCAATCAACACGTGTTGATTACAGACATCAAACAATCAACACGATTTGATTACAGACATCAAACAATCAATTCGAAGTTTGGCGTTAAATAGTGCTTCGTTCTAGTGCAACAATTTACCGCGAAACCCCTCTGACCCTTTCTCCGAGAGTGGGAGTTTAGACTCACGCTAAAGGAATTTCACCCGCCGCACATTAATTCTCCTTCTCTAATTTTTCAGTTAAAAAGCAACGCAAGTGGCCATGCAGGGGGTAAATTTTCTTAAAGATAAAAAGAACGACTGAGCATGCGCTATCTGCCATAGCCTTTCCCTCTGTAAAAATTGCAGAACCATATATTTGCCGGATTTATTTTGTATCAAAATCCATGCATTCTTTAGTCGCGAAAATGGCCGGAGAAAGTGAAGTTTCCGAGATTACCGACAAATCGGATCCTTTAAATAAAAGAAATGTAATAAAACAAAGATAAATATTCTGTTGGGGTATAGTGTTTGGGAAATTGTTAAGGGAGATGCCATATAGGACCAAGTGTGTGAGGCTAGCGGCAAAGATTTACCGCGTCCAAGGCCTAATTTTTCATCCTCCATAATTTAAAATATTAAACTTGCAAATAATTTTATTCCAAAACATTGTTTAATCGAAAATATCAACGTTAAACTTTCGGAAACTAACTCTTTTCTTTTCTCTATAATAAATAAATTAAGCTTAGCCTAAAATCCTGGGTTCGTTCGGGGTGAACTAAGAAAATCGAAAAATTCGTGAATGAGAGTGAAATGGCACCACGTGGCTACACCAAGGCGAAAAATGTTTCCACAGGGCATAAAATCCTCCTTGGAAATTCAACTTACGACTTGTAGCATAAAACATAGTTCCAAACCAAGCGCCCCCCTACATGGCCACTTGCGTTGCCCTTTAAGCTCTATATTCCGCATAAAAATGGAATTATTCAAATCAAGAGGGCTGTCTCATGAAAAAACAAATGTAAATGCTAATTGTACATATACTATTTAAATTACACAAAAAATATAGCAGATGATAAATGATATCAAGTAAAAATTACATTATCATTAGAATTTATTAAAATTTAAATCTAAAAACTTGGTTATGTCATGGGTCAAGCAAATACTGTTTAGAATAATTTAAAATCTTTGGCGACGGTAGAACTATAAAACACAATTGTCAGATAACCCGTACATTTAATATGAAATCAAGGGGGTAAATTGTTTTAAGTTATTATAAAATGTTGGGATTGATTTAGTTTTGGTAAAGTCTGGCAACTCCTTCAAAGCAGATGTTGTCGACGTATTACAATTTGTGTTATTTTAATAGATTTAACAAATTTAAGTTAATTATAATCAATTAAAAATATAAAAACTTTGTTTACCCACTAACGGTCTTTCTTTCTGTGATATTCCATCTAGGAAGTGGCGATCGATTAACAATCCACATGACCAAAATTAGTTGTGTTTACCTTTCATCTTCTTTAAAGACCAGGTGCAACGAGACTTTATTTGCTAAAACATTAAAAAAAACGCAATTCGGACAAAAACATATAATTTCTAGAAAATAAGTTTTTTTTATGTAAAATTTCACAAATCCATTACCGGAATGGCATGAGAGTCAAACAAAACAATATCAAGCAAGCTATGTGGAACAAAGAGAAGAGGACACCAACGAAAGACAAATAGTAAGAGTTTATAACCATTACATTGGCATGGGACACAGTCGGTTCGTCTATCAACCTAGTTGACGCCCTCAACAATATCGACCAGATTAGGAAGCTAACTTGGTGCCCTGTGCAACTTCCAGGTAACAACAGCGAGGAGTCTACTTCGCCATCTTATTTTCTAATGATACCAAGGCCTATCGAAAAATAAAACTTTTTAATTAGGAAATAGGTCAAGTTATTTCGAAAATTGAGATCGAAAAAACATTTTCAGTTGTATTTATTGCCAACAATTTAATTTAATACAATACATATTTGAAATAAAAATATTTCATTAAAAGGAATAATGTTTATACAATTTGATGAATATTTTTAAAGCTTTCGCGTTGTTGTAGTTTTCAAGCCATGACTCATAAAAAAACCTTTACTTATTAGACATGGTTTGAAACGGTATCACAGAATGAAAGCTCGGAAAAGGTTTAAACACATTTTATAAATAGGACTATTTTTAATTCAATCGTGAAGTATCTTTTATCGTTTTGAAATGTGTGTCGAATTAAAATAAAATAATGAATTTCTAAATTATGAAATACCAAGATTCAGAAAAATAAGTGATTTATTCTTATCCATACGCCGACGTCGAAGAGAACCGCGCATAATTATTTTGGTTTTAAAAACAGGAAGGCTGAGACTATCAGAGTGTTTAACGGTGCTTCCAGCAAGCTCCGACCACTGATTGAGTTATTTATGACTGCACTAATTTCTGATCAAAAGTCTATTCAAGATATGCAGGGTGGCACGGATAAACATGTCAAAAATAAAGTGACGTGTTCTTTCGGTCATATTTAGTCGAAAATAGCTTATGAACCTGCGTCCCAAAATACAATGCTTCCGAGTAATTGGTCCCCAAAAATTGGCCTCCAAAACGTCGAGAAACGGGAAAATGTGCAGTTTCTATTATTCCTCGAACCCAATTGTTTTCTTTTACTAAGCGTTTGTTTTTTTATCGAAAAATATAAGAAAACGATCACTAGTGTCAAAAAAAGATATGAAATTAGAATAAGTACGAAAAGTGTGTAAATGAGATTTAACATAAACGGAGATGTTTCCAAGTATCACCGTTTTTTAAATGAAAGTTTATAATTGAATAGGCGCTTAAATAAAACATCTTCCCAGAAATTGCCAAGAAGTAATATTTCCGACAGCCAGGACTTATAAGTTACTATTTATATAGTGCTTGTTGAAATATTAGAAAGCTGGAAACTTTTCTCGAACATAACATCGGATTTTTGCTAAGCCTTAACACGCCAAAAAAGTTACCTGGTTAAAAGGAAACACTTGTTGCATACCTTACTGCAAAAGTAATACGTTTAGTTCTAAAGGAATTAGTTTTCATCTTTTTCCGAAAGATAATTTTATACGAAATGAATTAACTCTGCCTCCATGAGAAGCCTTAAAATTGCCCGTTAATATAAAAATATTCCGTATAATTTTAATTATTTAAACCATTAGAAGATGATAATTATAATAATATTATCCTCTTATACTTAGTTTTAGTAACATTATATATTTTACCTTAAAATATATTATTGAAAATTAACATTGGCTTTAACTGTACTATTTCGTTATCCCATTTTAACAAGTTGAGCAAGCATATTTGACTTTATAATATCGCCTATTGGCTTAAATATGACTTTTTGGCTAGCCATTCTAACCGTTTAACCGACCGACCGGAAATAGTAGAGAGGTACCGTTTGACGTAAGGTGGTCCTCGTCTAAAACAGTTTTTGCATTTCGAGATCATTTGAGAATATGTTTTCGAAGATGGGACCCTCTTTTGAAACGTAAAACTGTTATGCCCAAATATTAATTTTTGGAATATATTGCTCTTTCGTTAAGTTTTCATAGTAAAAATTATCCCTCTGACGCTTCTCCCCCCTCAAGTTTCCTTTAAAATATCTTTCTGATTTTGAATGCTGGCCGTTCTTTCTGACGATTGTTATATTCTCAATTTGCATCCGCGAAGGTGCCCCCAGGCACTGTAGCAGAGTCATCCCCAAATTGGTTTAGAAGGCTTGTGCGCATAGTCCCTATTCCCCAACCCTTTTACTTTTGGCCCTTTGTTATAAGCCCCAAGTTCCCAAATGTTAGTCCCATAAAGTTCCTTATCTTCTTTATAAATTTTGAACTCATATTCCAAGAATTGAGAATTGCCATAAAACCATTAATGTGTAAAATAAAGCATCGGTATCGAGGCTTTCATGTTAGAAAGTATTTTTGTTAGATATCGAATGTGTCAAAGTTAAAGATGTTATTTATGGTCTCTGACCTTGGATCTTGCGCGTGCTTTGCGGGACTTAGCAACTTAATAATAATAATAATCAGCTAGGCTAATACCCAGTGAAAGTGTCGTGGCCTCTGACCCTGGGGGTCATCAAGACTCCGTGCCCCCTTGGTCATTAAAACTTAGTACATCCCTACTCGGTCTATTGGGCGATTTAAATATGGACGCCAATAGGTTATTTAGTTCCAGATGAAATAGGTCACGTGCCCCTGTGGTTAAAACCAATAGACAGTGGCTTTTGGGCCATCTTCTTTCGGAGGTCTCAGCTCTAGTGAGACTGAGCTTTCAGCTCGTGTGCTCAAAGCAAAGAAGAAGTCTCTTGTTCTTTCGTTAACGGTCTCTGTTTATCAATACTCCGTATGTGCAGTTCACGATAACGTGATCCCATGAACATCACCTCAGGATGACAACTTCGTTGAACTTTGCTTAATAAAATATGGTGAACAGTGCGTGAAGAATTTTATTCAACTGGTACTAAGGTACCAGAAACTTTCAATGGCCTTTGGGCGTAGAACATTGTCATATAAATAAAGCAATTGACCCTTTTGGTTATCTTTCTAAGAAAAGGATTAATTACCGTTTCAATAAGCATCTGGCATTAAACCTCGGTTTTATATTTGTAATAGACCTCCGGTCTCACTTTTTTAAATTATGGTTTGAGAATTTTACTAAGGCCTTTGCGCCATTTCTTGTGTTGTATAAAATTACAGTTAATTTCTTGAAATCAATATTAAACTTATCCACATGTGGCAATTCTCAATGATTAAATAGTTCATTAGCTTAGAATTTAAGCCGAAACACATCCCTAAATATTAATGAGCCAATTATCAGAATATATCTCGCAAAACACTAGTGACAGTTATGCGAGTGTCCGGGACAAAAAATAATTGGTGAATGGGATCTGTGCAAATTCATATTAATTATCCTCCTCTTATTTCAACGCATAGAAAACCCTGCTACAAAACCCGGAACTCGAAAGCGTCGCTTCTTCAACTATACCCATTTATTTGAAGCCAACTCCAAATCCCCTTTTCAAAAATGGAGTACCATTCCGACTCCGACTTATCTGAAGACCTATAATTGGGTCTAACCGTAATGGTAATCGATGTATGAAAGAATACTTTATCGGCAATTCAGTCGAAATCTTTGTTTTTATCCTTATTAGGTAGTTAGTAAGCATTAAACTTTCCGCTCTTAGAAAGAACAACATATTGGTTCTCTTTTGATAGCCTCCTTCGAAGTTTAAAATTCTCCCCACAGCCATTTTTCTGACATTCTGGTTTTGCTCCAATTATCGATATATCTGTTCCTTGAAGACTAAAACTTTATTTCCGTAAATGCGTGCTCCTTTGTCTTGGCTTTAAGGTGGAAGAAGTTACATTTCAGAAATAAAAACCTTTGTGTAGTTCAAGACTGGGCTATTAGTGAGACTCTAAACATTCTTCGGAGATACACCGTTTCGTTTTTGAAGAAGGTGACGAAACCATGAATGTCAATGTTAAGCTGCTGGGGTAATATTTATCGGTATAATAAGTGGAAAGCGTTTTCTGAGGTCTATGAGAATTTCGAAAGGTTTAGAACCACTAACGTAATCTTATTATTTTCTAAGATTCAGAAAGGTTATGACGAGTTTCTATTCTCTTTGCGATATATTTCTTTAGATGCGTGATAAAGGATAAATTACCAGATCATCTACGAGCTCTCCTTAAGCCATTTTGTTTTATCCGATAATACGCCAGACATCGCATCCACTTACACTTGAATTATCTTTCCTCGATTGCCTTTGAATCCGGATCTGACAGTGAGATATGGTGATGACCCAATAGGAAACCAATTACTCGGGATCATTTGAAATACTACACAATATTGATATGACAAGTTTTTGAGAACAAAATTAGTCACGCTAAGTTTTCTATTACACACGCACAATTAAGTACAACTGAATGGAAAACGAGAAAATGTCATGATGTCAATCTCTCTTGTTTAATTTATTGTCGAGCCTCAACTTCGTTTTCACGTTGTTATTTTTTAAAACTACTTCGTATACCTCGACGCTATGAATCTACAGAGGTTCTATGGAGGTTATAACAACTTCGTTTTTGTGATAACAAAATCTACTGCTACTTCACTTAAAGCAAATTGTAGAAAGTCATCAACAACTTGGATAGATTTTAGTTTAATTTATCAAATTTACCCGGTATTTGAACCAGTCCATCTTGGCTTTTAAACTGCGTATGAAACAATATTACTGGCTTCTGTATTGTAATTTTGGAGAAGACGTTTCAGTAAAAATAAGAGATTAACGGTAAAAGGATTTGTAGGGCGCTGTGGGCTCGCGTTGCATGCAGGGCTAGCCATCACCCTCCCATGCATTGTAACCCAGCAACCCCAATTAAGGGCTTTGAAAGTCGCTTGGTGACTTAGACCTTAGGTGGTGCCTTGGGTATTAGCCTAGCTAATAATAATAATTATGATTGTTATTATGAAATGTTTTTTACCCCAAAAAACGGTTGATTCTTCAACATAATGTTAACTAGTTATTTCTAACATTTACCTAAAATATAAGGGCTGTGCGAGAAGTGGTTTTATGCAATCGAGTCGGGTTTCGAGTAACAAAACATTATTTATCGGGTAGTCGAGTCGGCTAATATTTTTATCGAGTCGGGTTGTCAAGCATTCGATAATTACCAAATATTTGTTCTTCGAGTGGTCAAGAAGTCAGAAAAACCCGTTCGGCTACTCAAGTACGCGAGTAGTTACAAAAATCGTTTCGGTACTTGATTAATCAAAGTTAAATTCGGGTAGTCGAGTAATAAAAAGAAATAAAAAAGCCTTCTACCTAAACAACTAACAAGTTGAAAAAGATAAAAATAATTATCAAAACGCTGAACTACAGAACATTACTCAGGCATTCACGCCAGAGACAATTCCGAGCTCTCTCAAAACCAAAATCAAAACTTAAATACGAATCCAGCATCCCAATCACTCAAGGTCATTGACAAAGAGATAATTTTCGAGTACCCGAGGAGTGGTCAAATACCCAAATATTGTACAGGTGACTTATTCAATTATTCGACTACCTTATACTCGATAAACGACACGTATTTAAAATTTTCTAATTCTAATTCGAGTTCAAGTTCGAGTATCTGACCTCCAAAATCGTCGAGCAGTCGATGCTGATCTAGTACTCACACAGCCCTATAAAATATTCAAAAATAGCTTAAATATCACGTTATCTTGATTTTGAAAAAAACCTCATTCTTGCCCCTCATAAAGGAACATTAGAAAATATAAAGAAATCAGTCCCCAATAGAGCCGTGGGATACTTAAAATACATACATTTTTCAGAAGAAAAAATAATTTTTTCCAGTTATTAAAGTTCTGTTGTATTTAACACCAAAATAAATTTCCTGGATTCTGATTAAATATCAACTGTTATATTTTATGTAACTTTGAATCTAGACGGAAAGGTAAGGAATATGATCAGTTGAATATGATCCGATGAATTTGGAGACACTAATAAAGTTTGAGACTTAGTATGATAACTCCTCGGCAAAAAAACATAAATGTTCTTGTGAAGATTATAATATTTAGTGTTAAGAGATATAACTTACTTATGCATTTAATTTGGAACACTTTATAGCAGTATAACAATCTTGATTGTGGGAAATGAAATTTTAAACAAAAAAATGGATCATAACGTTATTACGTTAGTAAATTTCTTAATCTTGAAACCACAATACATTCGTTAATCCCATACTTTTTCTTCGACTTATGAAACACTTACATAGTTCTACTTATTACATTTAAAACCAAATAAGATTATTTTTTTCAAAGAGCCAGTTACCCATTTGTTTTAAAGTAGTAGATTTAAGTTATCCGTAATAATTTTAGGTAGGCTAATACAATAAAAGCTAAGAAACGTTTACAATGTTAAATATGCGAACACTTATACAATATCTCATAATATATTAAATCGATGCGCCGCTGTGCAGGTCCATTTTCATAATAAAATCTTCATATGAAATAAATTAAAATTTATAATTTGAAAAGATTGCTTAACAATTTGGTTGAATTTTTTTTATACATTTCAGGAAAAAGCGGTGCAATAATTCTACTTTTTTCGCATAACAACCAGCCCTATTTTACACTAAAAACAGCGTTCAATCAGCCGAAAATGTAAATTATATAGAAGAGAGTGAAAGACCGAGCTGTATAAATTTTTTTTTAATGAAGTTCGTATAGCCGTCAAAGAGCCATGATAGATTTAAAACGTCGAGATATACGAGGCAGTTGTAACCTAGGAGCAACAAACGAAAGGAGGAAGCAGCTAGCCTCTAAGCACGCTAACGCAGTGTTGTCTACATATTTCATTGGACGAACCTTTACGCTGAACGTTTAACGTTAGGGGGGGGGGAGACAATTTCCATATTTTCCCCTTCCGACGCCAGCAGGCGCTGAAGCATCTTACCAATGAAAAATGTACACATGAAAATGCATGTTTTTTGAGACCCGATTATGAATCATGCCAATTCATTTACTCGTGTGTCATTTATCAATGCAAAAAAATGAGACAAGAGCTGGCATAGTTCATCCACTTCCCACATGATTAAAATTGCGAATGAATGATTGAAGAGACGGATCATCAATTTAATCATGTCATAACGAAACAAATTATTCTTTGGCGAAAGTACGAATTACTAGAATTCTGGCAATGTAATATTCTGATTGGACGGTTGAAGTTATCTCGTCAATGTTGGCACACGTGAAAGAATTTTCCAAGAGCATATAAATGGCATGACCTCATACGAATAAGATCAGTCGCTCAACAAGTTACAACGTCCGTCAGTAATCTTTCAGTGATCGAATTACTTTGGTTAGTTAATTGATTTAGTTATTCAATATTATCAAATGTAAGTTAATGTGTTTTCTTCGTAAAATCATAAGATTTTCTAAAATTTTCGTTATACGACAAATAAAATGTAAATAATGTAATGAATAATATTTTGTTTAGTTTTTAGAATATGATATTAGAGCTACATTCATCTAAACCATGCCTCAATTACACTAAATTGTTAAAATAAATTAAATTATTTAATTTAACTAAATTTACTTAAACTTAATTATAGTCAATATTTTAAGTTTCGCATTACAAAAAAGTTTAATTAACAAGTTGGCAAGCCAAAGTAAACCTCTCCACGGAAGAATTGTCCCTAGTGGTATTAATTTCTCGAGATAACCCTTAAAGATATATCTCCGCAACTTAGAGTTATTTGTTAAATATGTTATCCCAGTTCTATCCCGCCCGGTATAAAATTTTAATTATAATTAAAATAATTGAGACGAAACGACCAATTTTAATTTATTCAGAATATCATAAGCTAAGTAGTTACAGCAGTGAGTTAAACGTACTATAACAATGCACAATTGAATTAAACCCTTTTTACAGTACAAGTTTGTCAGTTGAATATAATACAAAGCGAATTTTAATGAAAGAAATATCTACAGAGGGTATTATAACGACCGTTCGCTTTTTGGTTTATAATTTTAACGGAATCGGGCCGATTTTAATTAAACGATAGATTATCGAAATTTTGTTAAAAGAATATTCCCTAAGGCCGCGTGATAAATTTACGAGAATAATTTCCCGTCGCCGTTATATCGAAAATTTATTTGATTCGGGATTGCCAGAACTGTAATGTTGTGGGCGAGTGATTAGAAAATAAAATGGCAATCAGAATCATGCAAAATAATAAATGTTTATTTTTATTCAGAACAGTCTATGGGACGTTCTAGATTTAACTTTTATCAATAACCCAACAATATATATATCCCTTCTACGTAATTGTACAGAACTGGTACTCAAGTGTGTAAGACTAGATTTGTCTTAGTTCATCGTGATTGAAAAATAAACCAAAACACACTTACATTTAAGTAAATATCATAAATTATACTGAGTAATTTTAACTAAATTCAAACTATCTAACTATAAACTCTGTCTTAATTAACAGCTGAGGGCTGTTCGCTACTAATTACTTCCAATCTACTTAATTACCCTCACAGGTTGAGTTGATAATTTCAAGGGTATAATTAGGTTATTCCAATTAAAAAAATAATAACAATCAATTTTATCTTACAGCTGACTTGAGTTAGTTCACAATTACTTTAACACTTTCAGTCTTAAACACGCACTGTTCATACACTTAAGTCCATTCGCTCACGTTCCAAACGCGAAACACAATTTATCTCTTTTCTTGACCGAAGACCGAACTAATTAAAACCGCAAAGTTACCTCATAACTTGTGACCGACACCAGGACCCCGTCCTGTAGTAGTTCGTCTGACCGGCAAGCACTAAGAAAGACTAAATCTTCTATATTGAAGGCAACGGCCTTATATACTTTTATTTTGGGTTTTTTATTACCCGTCGAGATTTGACTAAAGTTCGAAAAATTGAAGAGATTATATTTTTTACCCGGTTTGATTGATAGTTCTCTACACGGTGGCGCTATATTATTACTGTGATATAGTTTCCGTGGTAGTATTGAATAATTATCCTTTTTCTAAGCGATATTAAAAGGTAACAATGAACTACTTTTTGTGTTTTAACGAAATTTTGTTAATAATTTAACAAAAATTTTAAACAAAACAAAAAAGCGAACAAAAGAATAAACAAACAAAGTTCAATAAACAATATATACAGATATTGTATTAATCCGTTTAGTAAAAAAAACCCGCCTTATCATAATTGTTCCTTTACTTTAATATTTTCCCTAAGGAAGTCAATGGCTCGGCGGTGAACTATCCGCATTGTTACAATGCGACCCGAGGTCAATTCCTGATCACGATAAAATTTTACATTAAAATACTAAAATATTTAATTAAATATAAGATTAATTTAATTTATAAATATTTAAAATGATGTAGAATAAATTATAGTACCTAACGTTATAACTTTGTAAAGGACATTCGCTAAAGCTGTTTTTTAGAAAAACACCGTAAATTAACAAGCGTTGGTGGCTGAGTGGTTAGAGTACATCTCTTGCATGAGGCAGACCCGGGTTCGATTCCCGGCCGGCGCCAAAGAATCGCAAATTGGTACTAAGACAAGTACCGTGTACAATTGGTGGAAACCCTGCCATTGGACGTTGAGAGGTTGCATAACACTCAGCACTCGGTCCGTCCCAAAGTCATTAAGAACTTGGAGAGAAAATGCCCATACAAACACAACAGTCTCAACATCCACAACCATCATAACACAAACACAACCAACTCCACACCCACAACTTTCACAACACGAACTCAACATTCACAACTTACACATAAACATTACAATAACGAAATATCCAATCAAACCGAATTAAAACTGTGAGCGTTGACGAAAAAAAAGGAATCCGAACTAAACCCAACCGCAAATCAATCCGTTAACGCTCACCATCACACGGTGGTTTTGCCAACCCTTCGAGAAACTGCGAGCGCAGAAATTTCGAGTAACTGCGTACGCAATGATTACCCTTTGCCCCGAAAATGCGAACGCGTTCGCAGGCCTGACAGACAGACAGACAGACAGAGAGACAGACACGGTGGTTGTCTAACCCCTCCTAGGGGAGTTAGCCCCCTCGGATAGGTAAAAACCAGTACAATTTCTCCATTTAATGTTTGTGGAAATAAATTGGATATAGAGGGGCATTTTTTTGCCTCTTCACACGGAAAGAGCCCTTGCCATGGAATCGGCGAAACTGTTAAGCGAAAACAGCGAAGTCAAGTCTTCAAAGGCCTGTATCTGGGCAAATACTTACTCCAACGGAAATATACAATTTCTGTTTGACAGCTTTTGAAAACATAAAACTTATCTATGTTGCAAACGAAGAAGTTGTCAAAAATACCGAGCTATTGCACGAACGTTTTTCTAAGGCAATCACTATAAAGGGGACGCAACGATTCCACTAGTTTGTCCCTAAATCTGTCACTGAAGCTATGGTAGCACAGTTGTCTGTGGACGACAATCTAAAAATGGTCAAGGTATCTTGTGCCGAAAGCGGAGACACCAGCTTAGATGAGTCGTAAAATCATAAAAAAGGTGATTTTGTTTCATGTTTATACAAAACCAACTGTACATTGGAGTTATTGAAGATCAGTCAGTATAGTTCGCCGAATTTTTCATCAAGTTTATGGGTCCTTCTGGTTTATCAGATAACTACCATTGGCCTAGAAGGAATAATTTTTGTTGGATTCCAAGGAAAATGTGCTATTAAAAATTGACCCCCCACCTACAACGGCACTGTATATCGTATAAAATGTGATGATTAATTAAAAATTATGCATGTCTTGCCTAAGTAAAACGTCGTATAAAACCACTTTCCAACGTAGAAAAACGAATAAAATATTTTTTTAAATCAAATGTTATCAATTTATGTTCACATTTTGAAGTACAGGTGCAAATTTCAAAAATCTCGAGATCTAAAAATAATACTTTGCATTACTATGCATTAGAGGGTGAGAAACTCGAAAACCAGCGAATTTTAATTTTTAAAAATAGCTACATTTCAAATTTTAAAATTCCAAAATTTAAAATATTTAAAATTATAAACTTGTGCAATTTTTGACTACATAGTATCTTTCGGCTGCAGACACTCTATAAAATGAGTTCTTGCACGATAGCTTACGATATTTATGAGCAGAGAAGAAAAATAAATAGGGGTGGTGGTCATTTTCTCGAACATAACCAATGCTGTATCTCAAAAACGGATTGACCAATCGTTGTAAAAGTTTCAAAATCGTTCTCACTGACCAAAAAACCCTCTGCTTCCAATATAAAGGTTTTCGGAAAAGGTGGGGTTCAAAATTTTTTTTTGGTTGATCTGTCGTAGAATTACCCAATTAGCACTTATTGTCCTAATTATTCACAGCTAGTTTAATATAATTAAAATATATTTCCTTAAGAATTTATATAGCGACAACTTGTTTAAAAGAGACCACATAAAACCGTTGCATTGAAAGAGACCAACGCTCAACAGGTCATTCATCCGTTAAGTACATGCTTAAGAATTTTCCCGCCAAAAGATGACCACGTACCCTAATTAACCCTCCTTAGTTATTCACGTTTTAAAAACCTTTGATTGACCTTATTAATTATGTTCCCTCCTAGGGAGTCCATGCATTCCAGGGGTACGTTCAGTAACGCAAATCTGGGAAAAATCGGTGTTTGCTTGATGAGCGCTTGTCGTCATAGTGACGTAGGAAGTTACTGAACGGTGCTATTGCTAGTCAGCGTGGTTTTTAAAGATGGCAGCTATAAATGTTACGTAACTCGAAAATCAGAGGAAGCGAAAAATATTATTTTTAATAATTAATGAGTTGGTAAATGACAATATAATTTATTGTTGCCACGATCAGTCTTTTATTAAATAAGTTAAAATGGATATTGCAGTAGCTGAGGCATTCCAATTTAATGATCGGCCTTTGACCGAACTACTAGAATTATTGATTAAAAGTACAGTTGTATAATTTTTACTTCTAGGCCAGCTTAACTGTAAACACCAACGCGTTTGACTTCAAGACATCAAAAAATCTTCAAATACCGTTTTTCAAGTAAGTTTAATTTTTTAAAGTTGTAGAAATTTCAAAAACTAAAACGATACATTTTTGTTCACTTCAAAAACTTAGTTATCTTCAAAGGATTCGACGGTGGTTTTTTTTAAATAAAATGTTACTTATATGAATGGGTGTAGAGAGACCAATAAAAACCAATCAGCTCGTAATAAAATAAGAAATAGTACATTAAAATAATTTAAAAACACACATCACGTGACAATTCTTTTTCCCCGTAGAAATGTTTTTTGTCTACAACGCCCCAAAATCCGGGTTTTTTACAGCCTTCGTCAAGGTTTAAATCTTCACTAGCTTTTATGAACACCCTCTGCGAACTTTCTTTTAAACCAACTTTTTTCTTTATAAATAATGTTAGTACTGTTCCATTTAATTTTATGATCATTTATTTCATATGGGGGTTTGGCTAATCCGTTGTTAGCGTCTTTTTTACTTACGCAATTTTTATGTTATTGTCTACGTTTTTTAAACGATATTTTCGTTTCCCCTATGTGCGCTGTATCACAATCACAATTAATATTATATATAAGACAACGGCAATCTAACGGTTTCAATTTGTTTTACGGGAAAAACAAATTGTCACGTGATGTGTGTGTTTTGAAATTATTGTAATGAAACCTAGTTTTATTTTATTGTCAGACCGTATATATTGGGCTATCTTCACCCATTAATAATAATAACATTTTATTTAAAAAATCCGCCATGCGGCTTCTTCCTTTTTATTAAATTACTTTTAAGATTCCATCCACGGCCATTAAACGTTTAAATACATTAGTTAACTTCATTTGTATATTTTAGTTATAATCGTTGGTATTTTTATTATTAAATTTAATCTAATAGTATAATGGTATTATGACCATATTAATTTACATACTTAAAATATATACTTGAAACACGCGTTAAAATATTATTCCTGTTGTAATTGAGTTATATTAAGCTTGGGCATTGTGAAAGCCATCAATATAAAGATGTCAAAAGATACCATGAAGACGTTTGTTAAATTCTTATGCAGCTTTTGATGAGTAATTAAAACAAAGATATATAATTATTTCAGTTAAATTCATTTTCTTTTAAAAGATAAGTTGTAGGCGAAAGTCAATTATTTATTTATTTGAATAAAATGTTTTTATTAAGAATCGTGATTTACAATCTTATTAAATTGCAAAATTAAAATACATTCGATTCTACAATTAAAAAACATAACTTAAATTTCAAAATATTGCGATATTTTTCTTTCAACATAAATAATATATTTTACTGATAATACTAAAGAAACAAGCAGTGCTCATCTTTCTGTCTTTCTCGTGTCGCCTTTCTCTTGATTGGCTTTTCAGTGTAAAATTTATATTAAATATTCAATCTGAATACATTCCCTGTTCATCGTTTACTTTTGCGTATTTTGATTAAATACATACTTTGTGCAATGATAATCCGTCCTCTACATTGTCGTTTTTCCAGAACAACATGTAATAGCTACAATATACCACAAAGAAAATTAACGCTTAAATGGGAAACAATGCGCGAGATACACGGTCGAACTTGTTTTCATAATGCACCTCTGTGACCATAGAAATATTAGTTTATTTCTTAGTCTTAGGCTGATTCTCTCCAAAAGCCACTTTAATATTTCCTTTAAAGAAATGGCAGTCTTCGTTCTCATTAACTGTTGGCTTGACATCTGGCATTTCGTTCTTTGCTTTTCCTTTAATATAATGATATTTCAGAATAGAACATTGAGAATCATCCTATATTAGTTTGCTACAAGTTAATCTTTAAATAAATTGGTGTATTATCTCTTAAAATGAATAATTTGTGCATTATATTGACGATGAGGCTTATCATCGGATCCGGTGGATTCAACAATTATGGGACAGTTAAATCCAACTGTTACCCTTTCTGTAAACTCCAGTTTTAAATTTATAATTACAATTTTGACTTTTCTAATACTTTCAGAATTGAGTTTCTCGTTTTTACGAGATAAACTTGAGTGATACTTGAAGAGTCGTCTATAAATGTTAGGACGTAATGGTTCCCGCCGCAGGTTGGCTGCTTCATTGGGCCGCTAACATCTTTGCGAATGATTTCAAGTGGTTGTTTACTTATGGTTTAGATGTAAGTAACACTCCGTTATTCATGTTAAAGTTTCGTTATTTACACTGCTTGATATTCAAATTGATTAGGACAGCTCTGCCGAACGTTCGTTGATAAAATGAAAATGAAGAAATTATTTGATGTGATGAAATGAATAATTTTGGGTTTATTTGGCTGACTTTTTTCAGTATATATAAGGTAATAGATATAACCTTAGTTGGGTTATTTTAATTCAAAGTCGCCCTACATTGGTTCATTTCACCTAATATCGACTAGCGCAGTTAAAATCATACAAGCGCTGTCAAAGTTGACCCTACTATAAAAAGTCCCAAACGAGGATTCGGCAAGAGAAAAAACAAGTTGGAAGTTGTTCCAACTGACTTTTAAAGGTTACTATTCGAATTGCATGAAATTGATTCTTTTGTTTATAAAATATAGCTATGCGTTTGTGGATAGATATGTGTTGGTAAAATTGACTGAACGGTCATTGCAAGCATAATGTCTTCTGTTTTTATTGATATTTTGACACAGAAAAAGTGGCAAATACTCATGGACTTATAATTGATATGATATTGTGCTTGAATCAATATGCCTATAGCTTATGTAGGGTGAAGGTAATTTCAGATCATATTTCATAAGCTAATATGTATTAAAAGGTTGCCACAAAAGTTATTTTTCTTACGTTCTTTGAACATTCGTTAAGATGAATAATTCTTAGGTTAAAATTTCGCAAAGCAATAGATCTTAATTGTAACTTAAAAGTCAGTTTGCATGAATAAAAAGACAGGTACATGTTACATTTTGTCACAATTTCTAGACTTTAAACTCAAAATGACTATATTAAGATGAATGTCAGTTTCTTAATCAAAGTTGAAATGGTGGATAAAATGTGCTGATATGAAGAGGCCATGATTGACAATCAGCAATTTTGATGGACTGTCTATTTAGGATAATTAAATAATTGAAATCCATTCAACCCAAATAATGGTTAATTTTTCAGCCAAAATAATGTTCTTTGTAACCACTTTCTTCTTGGTTTATTTGAACTAATTTACTATCAGTATTATGTTCCAAACTGGATGATCGGCCGAAGTACCGCATATTTTTCCCCAATATAGCTAAGTTTTCTCCACCACTTCTTGGTCTCTTTACTTGTTCTCGTTTTTACTCCTCACTCTCTTGACCATTGGTGGTTCTCGTGTTTTTGCTCTAGCTGTTTTAAAATATCTTATATTCATTGTAAGATATATTTAATTACTAAAAGCTCGTTATTGATCTTTGTTCACTTGTTAATAGTTTTCTCTCTTCGCCCATAAAAAAAACAAATCATGATTTTAAAAAATCCATTTGTTTCAAGAAATAATATCATTTGTTAGTTTTTGAGAGTCCATATATCTGATACGAAGCTCTAATGAATCCATGTTCATTGGACGTTTTAACCATATTTTACCCAAACCACGGACTCTAGAAATTACGACATACTTATCGGAAACACCCTGTGTATGTTCAAGTCTTTGTAGGTTAAATCATTTTCTACCAAGTGGTATAAGTTATATTAGCTATTTCAATTTCTCATTTAGTTATATATGTTACTTAAATGAATAGTTTAAGTAAATTTTCGGGTTATTTCGGCATGTTTCACAAATTAAGTAATCAATCAATTATTTTTTTTTAGCTTAAGATTTCAAATTGAAGATTTTATCAAAATGGATGATTTTGAAGGTTGTTGCAGTGATGGTTGCATTGATTTTCTCTCGAAATATATTTCATCAATTTATAATTGATATGATGAAATCAAGATTATATCAAAGTTAACAGAATATATATAGACGTATCATAACCCAAGGGGGGAGAGAACCGGCGAACAGACGATACTGGGAAAGAAGAAGAAATATTTAACATGGAAAACTAGTTGACCGTGGTTTTTCTCTGTTAATCTAAATACATTCTTGATAAAATAAATTACAAGTTAATTTCAAAGATCAATTTAAGAAAAGAGATAATTATGAAACCAAATAGATTAGAACACCGGTCAAAATTGGATCCTCAGTCAAAAGTTTATATTTTTTTAGATTGGGGCGTTATAGTTTTAATTTCCATCTAATTCACGCATAGTAAAGTAAGCTGCTACTAATTATAAACTTAACATTTTATATATTTATTAAAAGATGATAATATCTTATAGGATTATTCAAAAATAAGACCAGACAAAATTGAATGCCCTGGCATGTGCCTTTATTAACAAGTATTCAGTTATTTGTTTGTCTTACACTAATAATTATCACATTTAATTTACGGAATATTTAAAATAGTTTTGGAAAATAAGATGAATATCTTGAAAATATAATTGTTACAAACAATACAATCGAGAAACTATTACACTGTAAAAGCAAAAGTCAAAATGGGGGCTACAAAGAGTCCTAATTAAATTAATTTAAACGAGAGTAATACTTAGAGAAATTGTTTAATGAGCTTAGTTTTACATGAGTTAAAATGAACAGACTACTGGGAATGACAACGTTATGAAAAGATGCAAAGTTCGCTTTACTTACAAATCCGATACGCAAGCGATGGCTTATGCGTTATACGCGTTTGTCCGTCCATATACTAACAGGCAAAAGCTAGGATATATTGCGTGCATTTAAATCGGCCTTAGTTATTTCACCCGTCAAAGCGCCCTTTACACTGTTTAACTCTTGTAGGGGCCATGCCCTCCAAATAGGGACAACTCACATTCTAAGCATCGGTAAGAGGGAGAAGGAACTGCCCGAGTCGTTTCGAGATAACCCCAACCCGAATCAATCAAAGGGAGACACGTCCAATTTATTGGTCTAAATAACGGTAAATTTAAGTGCAACAATAATGATTCGAAAATTCACCATTAAGGAAAGAACCTTTCCAGAAAGTGCTGTTAAAGCACATTTTCAAAAAGTGGCATTAATTTACCCCAGAGGGTAACATAAATTATTGATTTGTTGATGTATATTCTTTGTTATTTTAATATCATAAAATCTAACTATTAAGAATTAATCGCGTGTAAAGATTTCGAATTTTAGTTTCTGTTGTACGCTTGAAAGACGAATTCGACAGCAATACAAAAAAGGGAAATTGCTATTCCACAAAACCAGTATTTGATACCTGGCATGAGAAAGTGGATGGTTGTCGGTTTTGCTTTTGGGCTTTGAGTCGAATGATTCCACGAAATCCACCATTGCCCAGTAGCGATGATACGGCTTAGCTTGCATTGTTTCAACAAAGCGACGCACTCTGAAACAGTACACCCCAAATCATTCATTTTCTTATTTTTTTAATAAAAATGGTATTCAGTTGATCGGAGAATATTTGGGTAGTTCCCTGTTAGCCTCGTTATTTCCCGAAAAGCAATCACGACCGCCCGCCTATCCTGGTTTGTGCTTCGGTATGATCGTCAGCTCTCTCCGAGTAGGCAGTTTTTTATTTATTTTAGTAAGATTAACATTGCCTTTTAGAGGGCTTAGTCAACTGGTGACTTTTAAGCCTTCTTATAAATTATATAAACAAAATCATCAAACATAGAAACACAACCAACACGTTTATTATTTTAACAGATTTGAATTATTTATAAAATTTAAAATATCATTCCAATGAAAGGCCCAGGCTTAAACACTATTACCAATATTACACTTAAAATATCGTCATTTAAAATTTTAATATTTAACATTTTTTTGAAATTAATGTATTATTTAGCTGCGGATTGAATTACACCCTCTAGACTCTTAAAATTCTTAGCTTCTTTGTATAAGATATGTCATTTCTTCCTGGTATAGCATTGAAAATGATTCTAGATGGTTGTAAAAAGCCTTGTCAAAAACCTTAGCGAAAAATGAGAGTTAAGATTATATATGCCTGTAATTACATGGGTTGTCGGAATAACCCCTTTTATAAGAATAGGTAAGATTAGTGGTTTTTTAATTTTTCAGGATATTTACTAAGTGATTCAGATACGTTTGTAAGAAAAGCAAGCGGAAAAAGAATTAACTCAATTACCTATTTCATTGGACCAGGGATGAAAATTTTCCAAACTAGGGTACGAACCCGAGCCCAAACAACGAGCGATATAGTTAATTTAAGAGGGAGTTTCTAGTAGTTAGGAAACCGTTAGCGAAATAGACGTAGGATAGTCAGAAACGGTATCCAAATCAATAGGCAGACCGTCCGAAGTAAAATGTGCATTTAAAATATTTGCTTCAATAGGGATTTCGTTGTTTGCTAAATTTTTTCCTGGAGAATCTGCAGAACTATTGTGTCAGGATCCGGATTGGAATAGAAGGGTGTTTAAAAAAGCAGTGTTCATTAGAAACAATGAAAAATTAAATCTAGATTACTGTGATATTAAAAGTAAAGGGTGGTGGACTTGAAAATAAAAACAAAATTGAAATCTTAATTTAATTGGACCGCAGTAAGAAAGGTTAATTGTAGTTTGTATATGTTTTCTATTTTTATTTTATTTGTTAATGTGTTTCTTATCTTTTTTATATATTTTTTAAACAATGAATGATCATATTAACGTTAGATAGATGCGGCTGAAGAAGGATCACGGTCAGAGAGCTCCCGAGAGTTTTATTATAAATAAAAGTAATTTAACCATGAAGTAGCAGAACGTTTATTTAAATGTTTTTAGAAAATTGCAGTCAACCATGTTAAAAATAAAATATGTACGATTCTACTTTCATGTTAAGAAACAATTAGTTTTGTTCTGAGTTTCCCATGTTCCTTATCGAAATACTAAGATTTTATTTTATTTAAAACCTATTGTATTTAACAAATTGCGCTTGTATAAACTCAAACTTACATGTAGATTTTTGAAGCTAATTACTGGAAAATTAGGCTCGCAGCAAATAAATTCTAATTTAATCCATAGTCTATTCAAACCAAATACGTTCCGCATTCAATTCATATGTGGCAGATTCACTTATGCTCTACGCGTACCGCATTACACTGCTTTCGTCCCTGATACTTCAGGATTTCTGAAATTGTAAGCGGAAGACTGAACTTTGTAAGTGAAATTTCTTTCTTAGAGCTGTTTTCGTTTATCAAGCTGCTCAACAAAAATCATTCTTGGGACTATCGAAAATATTTGGTTGGCCTCAACGCTCCCCATAGTGGGGTCTTTGCTTTTCTGTAAAGCAGCCACTTTCATACCAAGTGTTAAAGTCCATATAAAGCGAAGTCCATGTCAATGTATTATTATGATCTAACAAATTACTCGATGGGTGTTATTGAAGCGGAGAGAGAATAACACTCAAAAACTGATTACGCTTGTTAAGTTCTAATAACTTTTTTAATCCCAAGATGATGCAGATTCAAAGCGATAGCTTATTGTGTATCTTTTCTTTCAACGCTGGACGTACTTAAAAATAACGCATTCTTTGCCGAACGAAAGACGGAAGGGCGTCAGACATGTTGAGATAGTGAAACTCAGGCCAAAATTCGCCTCGTCCTTCGTAGATATTTTCGCAAAAGGGAAAAACCTTCGATTTCCGAAGTGCATTGTCGAAAAATTCGGAAATTATTAGGGCCGCATTTTCCAACTTCAAGCTTTCCAGTCCCTCATATGTCTGGACGCGTTTCACTTTCTTCAAAACTGAAACGGTTCCCGGATTCGTTTCTTGCTGAAAACCAAACTTGTTTATCATCTATTACAGATAAAATTATGATCAAGATATCATAGTTTTAATTACAGAAACGTCGACCCTGCTACTGTAAAGGTACACGTCTAATTCCCTCCTCAGGAGTAGGTCTTCGAAAGTGTCGATATATTTTATTTAAGCCGTGACAAGCTCTCCTTTCAGATTACCTAGATAGCACTTGATAACGATCAGATCAGCTCCCAGAATCCAACCAGACAGAAGCAGCCTCCAAGACAAGCGCCGATTGCAATCGTTTACAGCTGCGTGAAAATTCATTAGTAATTATTAAGAAATATACTAACAAAGTTGACACGAATCGCTTTGGCTCCACCATATATAGTAAAAGTAAAACGAATCTCCGAGTTTGTAATTCGTTTGTTAGTCCGTTTCCAAACAGCGGCTGGAAAAATAACGAAGTGTAATCCGAGAATAAAGCAAATAGTAAACCAATATTATAACCTCCGTTTCGTTAATGTATTAATTGTATTATGATCGTTTGTAAATAACACATGGAAGTAATGCTTCCAAATTCTAATTGCTTATGAGACATACCAGCTATTCGCTTCTTAGACCTTCGTTTTATATAGATAATAAAGGGTGGACCCACTTTTTCTTAAGTAATCAGATGAAATCTTAATATTTTAATAGTTACTATTTTTTTAATAAAACTATTTTTCTAAGAAAACTCAAACATCCATCTGCTGCAGATTTTAGAACCATATGGTTTATTTGGTAAAAATAAAAGCCTTTAGAGGAAAGGCTTTTCATTTTAGACTTTAACGGCTTTTTAAAAGCATTAATCTTGTTAAAGCAAAGGTGTCATTTACTTTCTAATCTGATTACTCTGAAAACACTTTCGAAATTTGGATAAGCAAAACAGATTAATTATAATTTTTATCATGCTAGCAGTTATATACAGATAGATGAAAAAAGGGTTAATCTAACTTTGATACAGTGGAAAACGTGTAGGCGTTACACAAAGAGACAACCTAAGGATTAGATTGGGCACCATTTTAATATTAAAGAGAAAGAAAAGCTCAAACATTGCCTCTAATGTAAATCAATGTGAATTGAAATATCATTACCAGAAAGTGTAAAGATTATGAGAGGCGTCTCTTCCTATTCCCGTAACGTTAAAATTTCGTACAAGATTTTGAGAGCACGCGCCCATAGGAGAGGTTACGATACTATCCGACACACGATGTCGCTACTGGAAATTTTTTAAATTTTGTAAACATCCGGAAAGTATTTTTCATCAGTCATGGCTGTTAAACATAGTTGAATTATGCTAATTTAAAATTAATAAAATTCAATTCCATGAAAAATAAAGAAACGTAAGTACAAGAAAGCGGACTATTTATAATATTTTGATACTAAAAGAATTAATTTGTTTGATTAACCAAGGAAATTCATTGGAAATTTTATGAAATTGCCGAGGCTTAACGAGAACAGAGCGGTATAAGTTAAAAAATACGAGGAAACAATGAAGTTGGTAAAATGTGATTAATATTGTATTTTTAACAGTTTCCTAACTTATCTTTTCTGGGTTTTCATGTATTCATGGTTGAGATCTTGTTTTTTAAGGGAACTATGTATGCAGAATTCTATGAAAAAAGATATCATGTTTTGGTAAGCAGTTGCACATGGAGAATCTTCATTAGCTTTAAAATATTTCTTGTCAATTCTTTGAATGATGAATCTCTCCAAACGTCCTTTAATATTTGTCATGTGCGATAAAAGCTTAAAACTGGTGTCAAATACTTCATTTGTCTCCGTTACAAATTTTAAGAAACTATCAGTTGGTACGATGAGGCTGCTGAACAGCTGATAGAAGAATTCTTTGCTGGTTTGAAAGCTTAAAAGTAAAAGAGCAGATTTGTTGGGTCAACAATTGGATTGTATTTTTTGAGTTGACTTATGCAAGAAGAGCATTGAAGGTTTGAGTAGCAGCGGTGAATTAGATATTCTGAAATGTAACTAAGAACATTTTGTTTTAGCAGGTTTGGACTTTCAATAGATTTACAAAATTCTAAGTCTTCATCGGAACATTGCCCCTGGCTTTGCAAGACTACAAGATTTTCAAAATTGGAGAAATCTTCATCCAGTCCTGGAGTTGCAGTTTTAAAAGTGTCAATGTTTAAAATGAACTCATCCAAATCATCAATGCAATTAGAATCCGGTGGTTTCAAGAGATTATTACAGAGGCAGCCCTGTATGCAGCTCGAAATTGTTGTCTATTGGGATGATCACGGTTGCCTCCTTTCTGTCTTATAGATCCAAGAAAATTATCTACAAAATCTTGGCTAATCCTGTCCGTTAATAAAAACTTAAAACCAAAATTATCATTTAGATCTTCCCAGAGGAGTAGCAAGGCTTGAATTGAAATTACCATTTTCTAAAATTTCCAATGGTGTAGAGTCATTAAGACTGAAAATTGTTGGCACAGCGGATGGTGTGAGCCTATTTTTAGTTCTAATATTCATGAAACTGGCATCAATGAAATGATTCGCGCAAATTCTATGGTTAACGTGTAAATATTCCGTAGTTTTATTTGTAAGCCCATCATTATTTACAATTTTCAGCCACAAAATAGAACTAAAATTTATATTAAGTTAATATGCCAATAAGCCTATCTAATGAAAATGCGAATTTACCAGGCTTTTTCCTTTGGAAACTTAAAAAAAGATAAACAAGAATTTCTTGTTTTCGATATTTTACAATTTAAAACGGAACAATGTACCCCAGACATACTAAATTATTTAAAAACCTTGTAAAACTAGCATTAAAAATCTGGAAAGTTTTTGCGTCTCTTTTAAACCTAACATCGAAACGCACGCGCTGTGAGAACGGCGCCACTGGTGGCGCCATCGCTCTTACGGTAGTAGTGGACATTTTTGGGAAAAAAAAAGTTAGTACGCTTTTTTGAAAGAGAGACGCCTCTCATAATCTTTACACTCTCTGTCATTACCCTAACAATCATATTGAATTTAGCAGAATTAGTCATTTTATAGAAATTGCCGGAAAATAGACGAATTCATTTAGATAAACCTCATAAAGTTTTAAATGTCATCAGGTTACCTCAATCGGGCGTATTTTACTACGATATTTAGGGCACTTGGTTGCCTAGAGTTGTGGAGTATTGCGTGACGTCACCGAGATGATATTTGCTGATAACATTTTCGCAAAATATAAACAAGATAAAGAAGCCTTAAATATACTTTAACCCCCCCCCCCCCCGAATGAACGAACTCAACCATATTGCTTTTAATTTTATATTGGGGATAGTTAAGAATTACTAAACATCTGACATAAGAAACCAACGCATGATAATGGGATACTAAAGATATTATTTTAAGGAAAATTCCCTTTAACTTCAACTTTAATGAACCGAATAAAAGCAGTTCAGCCCATTTCCAATACTCCTTTTTTTGAATAATTTCTTAACTGCGATAGCAGTCTTTCCAGATCAGCTTACCAAGTCTATTAATAAACAATAATATTAACACCATGGCACTTTTTAAACTATAAGGAGGTTCGATTGCAACGCTTAAAAATAATAAGAAAGGCGTGTCGCACAATACGTCAGATTTTATGAACCCTACCCCCGCAATTACGATAATAGTGGGGAAAATAAATCTGCCTTATTGTGGCTTTCCGTAATCTACCAAGCCTAAGAAAATGGCAGTGTTGCTCTGTGTTTAGACGAGTGAAACTGTCATTATGTACCTGAACATATCCAATTAGGTTTTAAATTACTACAGCGTTTAATACCGTGTCAACATCATAACCTATCATCCTCATATAATAGCGTAACCAAAACTAGCAGAGGTTTTATGTACTTTCACCCTTTGCCCTTTTTTGCCCGGGAACAAAAGTGTGTGAGTCAGTTCTAACAGAAAGGACGGAAGAGAAAGGAACCAAATACTCGAGTGATTGTTATGTTTTCGGTGTAATTAATTGTGTTTGTTAATTTGATTATATAACTGTAATAAATAGTTAGTTCTGAATCTCGAGAATTTTCATCCTACATACGTAACAAACGAACACTCTGGGTTAAGGAATTCGTTTCGTAAGTACCCACATTTAATTTAAGAAGCTATAAATGCATCAAGGGTTTTCACTCTCTTTATCAATGACAACATAACAATATTTAATTTTTTGGTAATTAATATCATCAAAAATTAAAGGGTTTAACCACTTTAAGGGTGCCATCACATTGTGTTATTTTTAGAAACGAAAACCCATCATTCATTTCGTGGTGTGGCTAGTAGGTGACTTAGAATACAAAATGCCTATTCAAACTATTTAGTTGAATGATACTCAAACCGTTTTGAAGAAAATGGGAGATGTAGAAGAAGCAGCTTTCGAGAATCTTGTTCAACAAGCATTTTGGTCGGTTCGTATCCGACGTCATATTGGTTGTAAAGAGCAAAGTACTGATGGTTGAAATTGCAAAGATGGTTATACAGAGAAGGTTCCAAATGAATGAATTAAGAGCTTCGTTGGGCAAAAGCACTTTTTCCAAATGCCCTTCGCCGTCTAAACAGCTGTAGATACGATACACCTCCTGGTAGTAAAACGAAGTTATGCTCTCCCCTTTGCTGATTATGAGTTCTAATCCACGTGATGAAAGAGCTTGATACACCACATCCTGCTCAACCTCAATTCCCTTTAAAAACGTCATGCGATAGAAAAGTATTATATTGTTCGTACAGGTACTTAAAAATATGAAAGTTTTACATCAGCCGTCAATAGCATCACCGGGTAAGTTTCCCGATTAGGTACTGCTTGATTGATAATTAGAGGAAAGCGGGATTGCCATTTTTAGACGGTTCTAGGGACCATGAGCGGTGTGTTTATAGGTCAATCAAATAGATCATATTAAGTTAAAGGTGGTTTTGTTAAATACAGTTCGCTATAAGAGTACATTTCACATTCTGATTAGCGTTATTGCGCTTAAATATTCATTAATGAAATCGCATCCTTATAATAAACAATTAATGTATTTGATATTTCAAACGTTATTTCTGAAGCCCACGATAATTAAACGCTATTTTTTAGAAACTTTTCTTTAACTACTCTCGATCTCTACTCGAAGTTGATTTTGAATGTCTGGCTTTCGATCGAGACATGTTGTTTTGAAAATTGATATTCTGTAAAGATTATTATCGAAAATGTTATAACTTTAAAGAGCGATTCTATATGGCGTTTCCAACTTATTTCCGGTTATCAATGACTCAATGAGCACATTCATAATTTTGTTACCAATAATTATAAATATAACATGACATTATACCAAAGCCATATTGCATTACACACCATCATTCAAGTAATTTTTTTCTTAATACGCATAGGGCAGGTAAGTTAATACAGATTCATTATTAAAGAAGCTTAAAATACCAGCTGCCCCTCTCTCCATTCAAGGTCAACATAGGTTTCGCAAACGACTACATGCAAAACCGCCTGGAGAAGGCTATAGCGAAAGAGAACTAATTTGTATAGGTCAGTTCAAACACTCAAATTAATTGAGTTAAAAGGCCATGTACTATGTGCTTTACATCATTGTGGTAATTTATCATTAAAATAATGCCTAACTATTATCCCAGAGCACATCGTTCAGAACTAGTTGCCATTTAATACGGAGAAGGTGGAAGAAATATCACACCCGTATAGAAAACTATCCTTAAATACAGTGAGGCGAGCTGTGAATGACTTTCAGCAGTATGGTACTGTAGAACCTTGACTTCGTGGACTTAGTCAGCGTAATTTCGTCTTTGAAAACACAGTGTAAGCGTATTTTTTTTACGCGTACCCGCGTAGTAATTGTGCCGTGGCAAGTACGGGTTTGGGTTGCATAACAACACGCGTCTGGAGACTATAACGTAGACATAAGTACCATCCTTACAGAGCTACACTTAGCAAGGTTTAGTAGATGGAGACGCTGAAAAGCGGTGGGATTTTGCAACTGGCTGCTGAATTCGGTGGCTGAGGACTTTCAATTTATCCGCAACGTTCTATTTTTGGATGAATCTTCCTTTTCAGGAAACGGGCCTAACAATCACTTTGGTTAGACGAAAATCCACACTTAACTTTTGAACACCGTTACCAATTTCAATTTGGGTGCTTAAAGTTTGGATTTTGTCTTGTAGTAAACCGTCTAATTGGTCTAGTATTTTCCCATCAAAATCTGAATGGCCAGCGCTATTTAGATATCTTACGAAACGAACTAGGAGATCAACTTGAAGATCTGCCGTTAGCCCAACGAGCTAGACTGTGGTTTCAACAACACGGTGCCCCGCTTCATTACCACAGAGACGTGAAACTTTTCCTGGACAAAGAACAGTCCGCTACACTGGCCAGCAAGGTCACCATTTCTGACGCCGTTGGACTTTTTTCTTTTGGGGCTTCATTAAAGACAGAGTATACGCCATTCCCGTTGAAACGCTCGAAGAACTACGTCAACGATTTAATAATGCTTGCGGGAAAGTAACCCCGGAAATTTTTCGACAACATGATTGGTACCCCCCAAGGTTCAGTTCTGTCACCACTTCTATTTAATATTTTTCTCGACGATTTAGCATATCCGATAAAGATAATTTATTGACATTTTATGCAGATGATACGCTCCACTCAAACGCGGATAAAGATTTAGGGTTACTAAATGCGACAAAAAATGATATATTATCAGAAATCAATCACTTGTTTAAAAAAAATTTACTTGAAGTAAAAATAAAAAGTTTTTTATGTAAACTACATCTATAGAAAAAAACCAGCTGATGACGGTTCCTATAGTATTAAAATTGAGGGAATTGATCTAAAAAAGTATATGAAGCTAAATATTTAGGGCTATGGAACGACGTATATCTTCCTTTAACTACTATCGTTTAGTATTTATCTTCTAAGGAAAAATCGAAAATTATTTAATTATAGTATTACTCGTCAAACATATTTATCATTCATTTATTCGCAACTAACTAACTATGTATTTATTTCGGGGAAAACGTCTATCCACAACATTGACATATTAATTGTATTTCAATGAAAGCGATTAGAATATTAGATAACGCTTATTACTTGGCCCATATATATACAGAGTGTCTTCATTTGATCGGCCCAGAAACTATACCTTCTAGAAATGTGAAATTTTCAGTATGTACTCACTCGGTAAAGATCGTTGTTATTTGTGAATTTTAGAAACATCGTGATATTTTGCACGGTTTTAGAATTTGTAGTTTTTGAACGCTAGGTGGCAGACGAAAAGTTCCAAAGATTAAGTTGTAGAGCATACTCGAAAACCTTTAATGGAGTTGGTTTGGTCAAAATCGTACATTTTGCCACTGAAATAATAGGTCCTGAAAAATAACAAGTTGATACTACCAAAATGTTTTTACGCTTCATGTTATTGTAATGATTGTCTGTAAAAAATGAACATGTTTTGAGCCAAATCAAAGTGCAATTTTATAAGGAATTACAGTAGGACCCCGCACACGTTTGTTTTCTATAGACAAAAAGTTGGTGTATTTTATTAAACAAGAAAAAGTAGGTTTTAGCACCTACAAAATGTCTAATTTATGTCAACTGAATTCCCGAAAGCTTTTTTGTTACACTACCTGATTCGTTTAAAATGTGGATCTGTTTTAGTTTTTAAAGTGGCACCGCTTTGTTTGAAAAACATTATCTCTACTCCGGTAAAAAAAAGTATGAATCGTGAACAGCCGCTGCGGTCCAGGATGGTTGAGTTATACGACGGTGATTGTCATAGAAACGCACGTTTAACAAATCGTTTGTTTCAAATGTTATTTACTGACAGTCAACCAAATCACCACACTATTCTCCGAGCTGTTGCTGACTTCGAAGGAGACGACAATGTGAATCCCAGATTCCGTGGAACTGGACATCATAACACTAATATGGAAGACACAGTCATCGACTTCTTTGTCGCTTACCCTCGAGCAAGTATAAGAATGGCATGCTCCGATTTGGACTTGTCAAAATATTATGCCTGGAGCGTCCTTAACCACCATAAATTTCACCCATTTCGTGCCAAGCTCCACCAAGCACTTCACGATGGTGATCAGCGCCTTAGGTTGGATTTCGGTAACTTGTTCCGTACCATGGCGGATGCCAACGAAGATTTTCTCCGTTTAATAATGGCGTCCGACGAGTGTTCCTTTGGAAGGGACTACCTATTTAACCGCCAGAATAACCATATGTGGAGCGATGTAAATCCGAACTTGGGATTTCCACATCAGAATCAATTGCAATTCCGCTTGAACGTCTGGGCAGGTCTACTAGGAGATCGCGTCATTGGGCCATTTTTTCTCCCGAATTGGCTTAATGGGGTGAGCTACTTGGCGTTTCTACGAAATGAAGTAGCAGGAGCATAAGAAAATGTCCCTTTAGTCAACCTGCCACGCCTTTAGTTCTTGCATGACGGTGCACCTCCTCACCAGGAACGACATGTGGTGCAATACCCTACGCCGAGTTGCCTGAGCGTTGGATTGGGAAAAATGGTCAAGTTCGATGGTCTCCTGGGTCCCCAGATTTGACACCGCTGGTCTTTTACCTGTCGGGATTCGTCCAGGAGGATGTATACAAGACGCCAGTCACTAGCGAAAACGACTTGCGCCAGAGATTCATTGCAGCGTTCATGTCCCCGAATTCCGTCGTTATTTCCAAGAAAAGTCCTCTTTCAAAGTAAAGAAGTTTAAATTATCCTAAAGACTGTTGCGCCTTTATGTACGAAGCAAATTTGAAAGGAATTGGATAATGTCTTCTCGTAACTCCAGATATGATCCGTGGTTCGTTCCAGAATATCCTTCATCGCGTACGGATTTGTATAGCAGTGGACGGAAGCATTATTGAACCGTATTTTAACAAAATTTCTGTAATTCCTTTTTATAATAATTGCACTTGTTCTAACACTTAATTTGTAAAAGTTAAACAATGATTTGGCTCAAAACATGCTCTTTTTTCACAGACAATCATAACAATAACATGAGGCGTAAAAAAATTTGGGTAGTACCAACTTGTTATTTTTCATGACCTATTATTTCAGTGACAAAATGTACGATTTTAACCATTCCAACTCCATTAAAGGTTTTCGAGTATACTCTACAACTTACTTCGTTTACCACCTAGCGATCCAAAACTACAAATTCTAAAACCGTGAAATTCACAAATAACAACGATCTCCACCGAGATAGTACATACTGAAAATTTCTCATTTCTAGAAGATATAGTTTTTGAGAAAAATGACTTGGCCGATCAAATGAAGACACCCTGTATACTTATAATATGTTAATATTTATGTAAAAATCTCTTACCAATCCAACCAATCAATATACTGCCTTTTCTATCTATAATCTTCGTAATCAGACGAATGTTTAATAATTTTCCTTGAACAAACATTAGTTTAAATAAAAAAAAATTATTTCATTACGGAATTAAAATAAATATTTCCATGATTCTTTTTCTATTAACTTATTTGTATAAATTAAAAAAAGCACGGGAATATGTATTAAATAATATATTCGCAACTCATTATGAAATTAGAAGTAGATTTTTTTTTAGATATGTACGAGTGTATTATCTTTATCAATTTGTAATCATTACTGTGTGTGTGGAGGCTTAAAAGTACGTGATAAGTACTCGCGTACTGAAAGTTTTCGACAGTGCATGATTTGAACACGAGGTTGTCCAGTTTCTAAAGAAACCCATAAGACGGCGATATCCAGGCTATTTTATTTAGCATCGAATGTTTCCAGCAGACAGCCTACCTACGCTGGTAGAGATACATACCCTACAGAAAAAGGCTCCTAGCGTGGAAGGACGGAAACTAGGTCACCCGACACAGCTGGCATCGGAGATCCCGGTGTGGCTCCAAAGGGCCGGGAAACAGGGCCACAGAGACTCCTACGCATTGCCCCACAGCAGGCTACCCAGTCTCCATTGTGGCCAGTTTGCCTGAACCGAAGTTCAGTATCCAGCCCAAACCTGACCGAAGTCGGAGGTGGAGATAGGACCATTTCACCACGGCTCACAACTCCCAGTGCGCCACAGCCCTTATGGTTAAAAGAGCTGGACCCCGACTCCCTGGTAAAGCTACCAGTTATTGCACACCGTAACGCGTTAAGGGGTTAGACAGTCCGTCAAGAAATCTTAGCGGGCTCACTGTGGTGACTTAACGCGGCTCTTTGCTCTTAACCAGTCGCGTCATAGGTCGCTTCTTTCTGAGAATTTCGAAGGTGGGCAACGTGAACGAGGGTGAGTGATCTTGGCCTTCCGCAGCAGCGTTGGCCCAAAACAACGAGATAACTCTCTGAGGAAAAGTGAAAGGCTGTTGGGGACAAAGTTTACATTTTCGATTGCAAATACGAGCTAAAAATAAAATCCAAATGCAAATGGCATTTATTTCTGTTTTTTGTAGCGATTTTTCAGGGGCCAGAACTGGTGCTGTAAATATGTGATGTCTGAAAAATTACCCACTCTTCCCTTACCGCGTAATGTCGCAGTCGGATAATGTGCAATTATCCTTAAATAAAAGTACTTACTTCGAAATGGCAGTCAAATATGCTTTCTGAAGGTATTAATCTGAAATAAATGTTAACAATGACACAGCACGTGGTTTAATTTAATCTTAGGGTTTTATAATAAATAAGTATTATTATTATAGATAAATAATGTTAAGCCCCAAGTGAAGAAAATTAAGGGTCATCTGCATTCGACCAATTTAAATCAATACCATTAAATCGTCTGATTTATTTTCAATTTATTTGCGTTTTTAAGTGTTGAGAATTGGAATCAGGCTACGAATTTCACCTCCATTTTAAATTTTATTTTACCTTCGAATAAATAAATAAATAATTGAATTGAATTGAAGCATTTTTCCATTAATTCAAGATAATTTCGCTTGTGCAGTAATAAACCTTAATAAGAAAATCATAAATTAAATTTCAGCAATTTTTACAAGATTTTAGTGAGATGGTAATTATACTTTGGGGACTCGGCAGACACGCCGACCAGTTGTCCCCAAGGTATATATTGCTAACGAAGATTTTTATTTAAGGCTGGGCTCGTAACGCTCATGTATGGGAAATTGAAATGTGGTTACCGCTATAGGGAAATCGTAGTGACGTCATAGTTGTTTTGCGCGCCTATAGCGTTAATACGGTTTGGTTGATGGTTTTGATATTTTAAAGGAAAGTCCTCTACGGTATTTTCCGTCCCCCTTTTCAAATTAAAAGTTTTTTATTTAAGATTAAGGGTAAGATAAATAAGTTTAAAAATATTGCCCTACATTTAAAGCAAAAGAGGGCGATAGCGCTATCGATCTTATTAAATTTATGCTGTTGCAATAGCTTGTGTTAGATGATTTCATCGCTCCATGATTTAAAAAAAATGGACCTTTTTTATGCATTGCGTCGTGCTTTAGCTACGCCTAGGCATTTTTTATCATAATACAAATTAGGAAGTCGTTCTTGTATGAGCTTGCCGAGGGGTTATAGGCACTAGGTGCATAGATACGTGGCGTACACTTTTGGGTGTTTAAGCCCCTTAATACGCACACTCGATGTATATATGAAGGTATTTAAAACATACAAGTACCGTTTATTTTTTAAATGATAGATTTCTCAATTATAACATTTTTAACACTTAAACAATTACTGTTTGGGTGAAAGTGTTGCTTATTTTACTTACTTAGGGCTGTAACTAACTCCATTTGTTTCAGGATATATTAGCGTCATATTAAAATGTGAATTATGGTAAGATTGACCCAAACAAATATTCATTTTTGTGTAATATTGTGAAATGTATTAATTCGAAGAATTTGGTGGCCAATTTTGCAATTAATAGACTATTACAATTTGTTCCAATTAATGAATGAATGAATGAATGGATTTATTCGGTTCGCGTTATACCACGCGCCCTTTTAAAACAGGGCGGCTCCGCTTTGGGGAGCACAACCAGCAATTATTTTGAGGAGCAAAATTTAAAAAATACAATATGTAACAATTGATAAAAAGAAGAAAAAATATTTAGAGTCTTCATCCGCTACTCTCAGCGAGATCTCTTACCGACTTCTTTTGCCAGAACCATTTAGTGAGGAGATGTTTTAAAAATGGCGGGTTCCACTCGCTATCCGTAAACCCCATGATGTTTTCCAAGTGCAGATAAAAGGACCCCTTCTCTCCAGTCTTCGATCTCCGGAAAAATCGCCAGAGCCGGGCATTCCAGAAGGACGTGTTCTAGCGTTTCTCTTTCAGCTCCGCACTGTACGCAATGACTGGAGCTGCCAAAGAGCTGTTCGCACCTATCGCCGGTTAAAAGGGCTCCTGTCCGCGCTTGAAAGAGAAGACCACTCGACAAACTCCCGTCGTAGAAATCTTCACTGCTCGGCTTGGCTTCGTTCTTGTAAATCTGGAGAGACCTGTGATTCGCGACCTTTTTTTCCACTTTGCTTCGGCGTTCCTGTCTACGTCTCGATCGACATACACATTCCACTGAGCCTCCGTAAGTGCCTTAAACCGTTCCGTACCAACACCATAAGCCCGATCGAGATTAGCTATTCGTCGTTTAAATCGGGGACAAAATGGCTCGTGTTACGCGCGACGATGTAAACCTTCTTAGCAATCCGGCTTGGGGACATAAACTTCAAAGGTCCAAGGTATTTCAATTTGCTTCGGGCTTCACGTTCAACCATGAGGCTCCAGCCCATTTCACCTTTGATGGCCGCGTGCGCCGCCATCGGTCCAGCACTTAACGCGTAACGACCGACCTCGCACTGAGCGTAGTCGAGAGAGTCTTGCACCGTTTTCGAAATGTCAAGAACCTCATTGGCGTAGGTGAGCACGGGGACAGCGACAGTCTTCCACAGAGTTCTCGCAACCGAGTAGGAATTGTACGAATTTGAAGCTAAATTTCGAGTCATCCAGCGGAGTTTGTTTCCTTTAGCCACCAAGCCCGATTCCCATTTTTCCAAATAATTTATTCCTGATGAAAATACGACTCCCAGATACTTATACGAATCAACAAATTTTATTTCTTTCCGCTGTAGAACGAAATTGCGAGTACAGGTAGATGACGCTGAAATGAGCGGCAGAACGTTCGATTTTTCAATACTAAAAGACAACCCTTTCGCCTCTCCAAACCTTGAACACTCATCCAATAACAACTGTAAATCATCACTACCGTTGGCCAACAAAACTATATCATCCGCATACATTAAGCATGGTATGACAGTGAATTGGCCATCAACTAAGTATTCCTGGTCGTCGTACTTAGGAAGAGAAGCACCCACTCTTAACGAGGACAATTTGATAGCTAGTTCATCCAGAAAAATGACGAAAAGTAACGGGGAGAGTGGACACCCTTGGCGTAATCCGATCTTGCTTTCAATGGGTCCAGTGGAGAAAGTATCAAGGGTGTATGTGTAACAGCAACTACGATAGAGACTTTTTAATAACTCTATACTCTCAGAGGTAACTCCCTTCCCTTCGAGACTCTTCCATAGGCGAGGTCGGTCGTTACTGTCATACGCTTTAGCAATGTCAATGAAACCTAGGAAAAGGTCTAACCTGCGGTGCCTGGAAATCTCGATTAAATGAGTGAGCACGAAAAGATTGTCCGCTATACGCCGGTCCTTTCTGAAACCACCTTGCGCCTCGTGTAATAAATTGTTGTCTTCAAGTTTTGTGCTCAGTCGCTCCCGTATCATCATAGAGTATATCTTGTAAATTACCGACGTAACAGCTATTGGTCTATAAGTGTTCAATTCGTCTTTGGGTTTGTCGCCCCCTTTATAGATTAGTGTAACTCGCGCTTCGGTCCATTCAGTGGGACGGTTCGGTCCTCTCGACACGTATTTAACAAACGTAACAGGCAGCGTCTTGCTTTGGGACCCAAAATTTTTAAACACAACGCGTAAATTCCATCAGAGCCCGCCGCTTTACCGCAATGAAGGCTTTTTAAGACTAACTCCAGTTCCTTAATAACAAAGGCACTCTCAGCAATGTCCATTGAAGCTGGCATTGGGTCGAGGTCAATTTGCTCCGACCCACCAGCGGTTGCGGATGTCATCAATAGTTCAACCTCGAGATCCGGAACATACTCCTGGATACGGTCAACTATGTCTTTCCGGTGGGACAAGAGAGAACCGTTTTTCCCTTTAATGCCCACAGACGCCTTCATATTCCGCGTGGTTTTACGTAGCCTTTTCAAGTATTTCCAAAATTTTCTTCTACGGGTCTTTCCAGCAGACATTATACCCTTTTCCACTTTCTTGTTAGTAGCACGTATCGTCTTCTCTATTAAGATCTTACACTCAAGTTTGGCCGTCATATACGCATCCCATTTCGTCTTTGTTTTTGCGATATCCTCCTTCCGAAATAGGGCAACACGATGAGCCTTGCATGCCATTCGACGTTTCGAAATAGCCATCTTGACATCTTTATTCCACCAACTCTTAAGACATTTTTTCCCTTAAGAGACCCTGTAGTGAAGCGAGATAAAGTGGAGCGCATTACATTTTTCACTGCCTCAACGAAATCGCCATAGGAACAATTTTCCCCGCATGACGACGCCCAATTTTCCAATTCCAGAGTGTACTGCGTTATTTTTTCCGTTTCCGAAAAGTCCCAAAAAACTCGCTTTTTACCAATAGGAGCGTCACTTTGGCGGAAGCTTTCATCAGTAATTTTAAAACTTGGTTGCTCCACACAGGTCGTAATAAGGTTATGGTCACTTTATACGCTTTTTATACCTTCTTCGTCGACGGAGATTGAAAGAACAGTAGGCACAAGGTTTTCACTAACCAAGACATAGTCAATAGACGAACGCGCGCCTCTAGTCTGCCACGTCGTTTCGCCAAGACAAACGTCCATGAGATTCCCTATGACCATTCCATTATTAGTGCTAACCGTTTTAACCATACGCCCATTTGCGTCAGACCTTCCATCCAGTTCAACGATATGGCCATTCAGATCTCCCAGGATCACCAACTTCTCTCTTCCTATAGTTCTGAGCTCATGAACGTCGTGAGCGAGGCAATCGTAAATTTCTTCATTACACTCTGTCGAATTTGCACCTGTAGCGCAATAGACAATTCCGAAAGCTATTTCTGGATTATCTGCTAGTCCGATCCAAATATGTTCAGGACATTTTTTTATTAACACTAGATTATCCAATTTTGACAAAACACCAATACCCCGCCTTTTTTTCAGATTTTTTTCTGTTTAAACCAAGCCACGTAAAATTTTCAGGGATACTGGGCAATTCTTCATCTCGCAAGTGCGTTTCCGCGACAGCCACAAAATCATAATTTTGAGATATCATAATATCTGAGAGTTCAAACCATTTTCGTTTTCCTCTTCCACCACAAATATTTAAAGAAGTATTGCCAAAACGTTTATTTTTATTTTTAACTTTCCTTGGTCCTCTCTTCCGATGTCGCCTCCTCATATTATTGACTGTCACTTCTACGAAAGGGACCAACCTCCTCAAAACCCCTACTATTTTCATCATAGTTTGCTACATTTTCACTCTGTTTTCGAATTACTCGTTTGCCTCGTATTATCCATTCGCCACCCCCTTCACGTTTATGCTTCAATTCATTACGAAGAGCTTTATCCTCCTCTCTTTCTAACGGCGTAAGATCTCTCGGGATGTATATAGGCGGTCCTTCCAATTATCTCAAACGTTTGGACGCGGTCAAGACCTTGTTGCGACTCTGTACTCCGTCTAATGTCACTATCAGTGGACGTACATTTCTATTCCTTCTCTCTCCTTGACGGTATACTCGAGTCACTTTGACATCTGAGACCTGAATTATTTCTCCGAACCACTCCTGTACAGCCTGATTTTCCATCGGCAATTCTTCGGGCAAATTGAAAATCACAACATTCGCTTTCTTGTCTTTGCGGTTATTAAATTCCATAATTTCAGATTTAACCTCGTCCTTGACCTGTTTACCGATGACTTTGACATCCACGGAATCCACGCTGGGTATGTTCATTTCCATTTTCGCTTTCAGGATTTCATACTAATTCTTCATTTTCTTCTCTAATTCGAGAATTCTCGTGTCTCTCTTACTCTCGATCGAATCAAGTCTATTCATCATACGTTTTTCACTTTCTCCTACGGCTTGGTCCAGTTCTCTTTTTAAAAAAACTTTGGTACTCCGTGAGCTTATTGTCGAAAAGCGACGCCATCTTTGAGAAGAAGAGTTCATCCATTTGTGGCTTCGTTGTAGAAGTATCACCAAACTGTCCATCGTTTTCAAAATCACAACCATCAAAGTGACAATACCATTTCATTCGTCTATCCTCTTCTAACGCCCAGTACAACGATTCCGAAACTTTAACGCATTTTATATGGAAACGGAGTCCACATCCAGCCCACTGTTTGCTCTTGGCCTTCTGGGTTAATTGTGATCACAACAGGAACATATTATTAAACTCGAAGCGTCTCCACCGCTGACATTTCAAATGATGACGGCTTACATTCGGGGGGCGGGGGGGGGGGTGTAGTAGTTGTCAATTCGAATTGGAGGGGGCATTATTGTGTGCTTACGCAAGTTTTATCTTAAGTTTCCTTTGAATAAATAAATAGATCTTATGATCTTGAAAATTGATCTCTGTAAAATGTATATAATTAAAAAGTTGTAATTTCAGCAATGATTTTTTGCCGGGCGAAATTGGCCGCAAGCAGCAGGTGTCAAACTATTTTTTAGTCCATGGGATCAAGAAGCGGCTGCAATTGTTTTTTCCAAGTCGAAGAAGCGCATTATATGAAACACCTAGTCGATGACTGTTACTCAAATCCACCAGACTGTCGGGAAAACACTTCTTTATACGAGTGGGCTAGATTTAACTAACGTGTTTCCACCAGACCTACCATAAATTGATTTTCTGAAGTGCTGGAATTAAAGAATGGGGCTGATTTTGTTACAATGAGGGTAAAGCTTTTTCTTGTTCAGCATCCAAAACATGATCCAAATAATTTAGAATCAGAGACAAAACTATTTTATCAGACGCTGTTAATGCTTTTCCTCCTAGTGGTATTAATTTCTCGAGATAACCCTTAAAGATATATCTCCGCAATTAAGAGTTATTTGTTAAAAAATGTTATCCCAGTTCTATCCCGCCCGGTATAAAATTTTAATTATAATTAAAATAATTGAGACGAAACGACCAATTTTAATTTATTCAGAATATCATAAGTTAAGTAGTTACAGCAGTGAGTTAGACGTCCTATAACAATGCACAATTGAATTAAACCCTTTTTACAGTACAAGTTTATCAGTTGAATATAATACGAAGCGAATTTTAATGAAAGAAATATCTACAGAGGGTATTATCACGACCGTTCGCTTTTTGGTTTATAATTTTAACGGAATCGGGCCGATTTTAATTAAACGATAGTTTATCGAAATTTGGTTAAAAGAATATTCCCTAAGGCCGCGCGATAAATTTACGAGAATAATTTCCCGTCGCCGTTATATCGAAAATTTATTTGATTCGGGATTCCCAGAACTGTAATGTTGTGGGCGAGTGATTAGAAAATAAAATGGCAACCCGAATTATGTCAAATTATAAATGTTTATTTTTATTCAGAACAGTCTATGGAACGTTCTAGATTTAACTTTCATCAATAACCCAACAAAATATATCCCTTCTACGTAATTGTACAGAACTGGTACTCAAGTGTCTAAGACTAGATTTGTCTTAGTTCATCGTGATTGAAAAATGAACCAAAACACACTTACAATTAAGTAAATATCATAAATTATACTGAGTAATAGGGTGGTCCAAAAAAATAAAGTTCAGAATATTGTTTCTCCACAAGGCTATTTTTATTGTAAGATACATAATTGACAAGCCTACAAAATTGTATTACAATAGAACATCATTTAGAGGTCGCCCGGAATGGAACGTAAGTGTAAAAGAAAACTGTATGAAATTAAGCACTATAAAATGATGATTAAGTAAGAGATGCTTTAGTTGGGTCAGGAAACTGTTTTCTGTGATTTGCTACAAGGCGAAGTATGTACTGCATCTGTTCTTCATCCTTGGTTAGTGACTAGTTGTATTTTTGAATAAGAGTGATGCCCCGTTCAGCAGTATCATTAACAACTCGCATCTTACTGCACTGTTCACGTAACGCTGAAAAACCCTGATCACATGACCATTTCTCAGGTGGTATTTTCAGAAACTCTTCACTTTTACTTTTTCCATCAATTATGACAGCATCAAAGAAACTGCTTGTTCTTTCAATGACAAAATTATCCATAGAGAGGTCACTTTCCTTTGCCACATTGATACGTCGTGGACGCTTTAGGTTTTTACCCATTTCTTTTTTGGTTTTTGTAGACACTCTATCGTCAAAAAATGCAAAAGCTATCAAGTGCTCTGATAGAGACCAAAGATGCCTCACAAACGTAGTGTAAGCTTTTTCACTAACCATCTTATTAAGGTAAGTTTTTAGGATACCCAAAAGCTGAATGTCATTATATGGGGCTCTAATTCCAAGCGGAGCTTCATTCCAATATCTCACGTAAATCACGCTCACAAATAGAGCTAATTCTTCGATATTTTTTGTCTCTCGAACCGTCAAATGAAATTGGTTTCGAAATCTTTAGGGCATAAATGGCTTTAGCCATCCATGGAGCTTGATGTGCAGGACCGGGAGCTCTAAATGTTTCCGTACCGTTTCCCCCACCAAGAAATAGAAGATACAAGCTCAAAAATGCCTTATAATCGTCTCGTGGTTGCTGTTTTTCTGGAGCATTCGGTATGTACTCCAATAATTCTGCTCTTAAACCATTGAAAGGAGGATTTTGAAACAGGCGAATATCAGCTGCACTATAATCAGTTTTATCAATAGTGGGCCACTCTTTCTGAAAGCGATTGAATAGTCAAGTTTTCGGTCCCCAGTAGCGCCAAATATACATGAAAAAACAGCTGAAAGTATTAACTCCATGACATGACGCCGGCAAGCAATCCAGACAAGTTCACGTTCGAGGATTTTTTCAATTTCAGTGCAAGCTCCTGTGTGAAGGCCAGTATTGCTTGCTGTCGTATCAAATACCAGGCCTTTGATGAAAGATTCAACGTTCCACTTCTTAGCTGCTTCAACGCATGCTTGGGCCTGAGCTTTTCCTGTACCTCTGTCAATTTTTGGAATGCCCAAAAGCTTTTCATGGTTATTCCCTGTGACAAGAATTGAAATTCGAGCAACTTTCTTTTTCGACTGATCAATATCCGGTAAAAGTTTACCATCCCAGTGCAAAAGTAATGGCCCTTCTGTTTGCGGTACTGCTTGTTCAGCTGCTGTAGCTTTCTGTCGTCCAACTCTTCTGCTTCGTCTAATAGAGCTCCGGGAGAGAGTTACATCAGAAACATCGTGTCCTAGGCTACAAACACTGCCCTTCTATCTGTAAGGTTAACACGGTCTAAGGCTCCGACCACTTCTGGAGAGGTAAATATATTTTTGCACAGTTTTGATGAAGAAGGTGCCGAAGAGGATGATGTTGATGGCATAAAGTCATCCTGAAATTCTTCATTTTCCGAAGTTTGTGAAGAACAGAAGACAGTTGTGGACTTCTTTCAGGAATATCTTTAGTCTCCTTTTCTACGTATTTTTTCTTTAAATTTTTCTCTTTTTCTTCCCGCTGTCTTTTTCTATTTTCTCTTGCTGTAGTTTTTAAGTCAGCACCACTCATGCTACTTGAAAATACATCTTCTCTTTGCTTTTGAAGAAAAACTTTGTCTTCATCGTTTTTTATTTTAGTCAAAGCATCTTTTGCAGCGACATCAAATAAATTTTCCAGATCGCTTCTGAACATATCCTCACGCACACTATCAGTTTCGCCTTGTCGAGTACGGTGTTTCTTGAGTGCTAAATATCGCTCATAAAGTGTTGATAGTTTGCGTAGGTATTCTCGCGCGCTGCCATATAGTCAAAACCGCTTCACATGTCACTTTGTAACTCACTGGCAAAGTCTTACCCTCTTCTAAATGGTGAAACTGAACTACACGAAGCACATCTAATCCACGAGGAAGTCTTGCCGTAGAAAAACTTGAAATTGGCTTTCGAAGAAGCCAGTTAGTATTAGCAGATCTAGTCGACTTTAATCACCTGAACCAAGGGAAAATAGTGATTTTTTAACAAATCTACTTTTTGGGCGACCCGTAAACTGTATCATATTGACTTAAAATTTTGTACCGAAATTACGACATGACCATAGACAAAAAGAGCTATGTGGAGGCAAGATTCGACAACATTTCCCCACCCCCTATACAACTATGGACCACCCTACTGAGTTATTTTAACTAAATTCAAACTAGCTAACTATAAACTGTCTTAATTAACAGCTGAGAGCTGTTCGCTATTAATTACTTCCAATCTACTTAATTAGCCTCACAGGTTGATTTGATAATTTCAAGGGTATAATTAGGTTATTCCAATGCAAAAAATAATAACAATCAATTTTATCTTACAGCTGACTTGTATTAGTTCACAATTACTTTAACACTATCAGTCTTAAACACGCACTGTTCATACACTTAAGTCCATTCACTCACGTTCCAAACGCGAAACACAATTTAACACTTTTCTTGACCGAAGACCGAACATACTAATTAAAACCGCAAAGTTACCTCATAACTTTTGACCGACACCAGGACCCCGTCCTGTAGTAGTTCATCTGACAGCCAAGAAATAAGAAAGACTATATCTTCTATATTGACGGCAACGGCCTTATATACATTTATTTTGTGGTTTATTGACTCGTCGAGATTTGACTAAAGTTCGAAAAATTTAAGAGATTATATTTTTTACCCAGTTTGATCGATAGTTCTCCACACGGTGGCGCTCTATTATTACTTTGATATAGTTTCCGCGGGAGTTTTGAATAATTATCCTTTTTCTAAGCGTTATTAAATGGTAACAATGAACTACTTTTTGTGTTTTAACGAAATTTTGTTAAGAATTTAACAAAAATTTAAAACAACACAAAAAACCGTACCAAAGAATAAACAAACAAAGTTCAATAAACAATATATACAGATATTGTATTAATCCGTTTAGTAAAAAAACCCGCCTTATCATAATGGTTCCTTTACTTTAATATTTTCCCTAAGGAAGCCAATATATTTAACGAGCTATCGTCGAGAGCGGCCACACGCTTTTTGGCTCTTGCTTTTTCGTTGTTATTTATTATTCAACCAAGGCTTATAAGTTTTTGTTAAGTTAAAGCTGCTTAAGGAATTTGCACGGTGTACTTTCGCTGAGTGGTGTTACTTAATTATAATCGATTTCGAATCGTAAGTTTCTTTATTTTTAAACTATTTATCAGAACTGTTTGAATTGTTGGAAATTTGGTTTATTCCTTTCGACGCCGTTCCCACGTTATGCCTTGGCTTGTAGAGTAAGCTTCTTCACTTGAGCTTATCTTTATATGTTAGGAAGGACTCTGGACAGTGATTCGTTCCCCGAGCTACATCTTCCCTGAACCGCAATTTTTTATCTTTTTTCAAAGAATTTTATTTTTATTATTTTATCCCTGGTTCTTCATGACATCTAGTGGACTTGAAAAACATTAAATTAAGTTTCGAAAACGCAAATTGTAGGCTTTTGAACTTTTTCGGGCATGGAAAACTTTATATATATATAAATGAGTCAAAAAGGCCAAATGATGAAAGGCGTTGCTGGATGTTTAGGTCCATGCAGAAAATGCGACCTAAGTATCTACGGCAAACAAACAAAAATTAAATGCCGTCAATGTTCACTGTTTTCGCACACTTCCTGCTACAATATAACGGAGGTTGAGCTACCTTATAATGAAAAAGACGGTGTTTCAAATTTTAAATGTAATGATTGCAAGATGTCGAAGACCGACGAGTCGTTATTAGAAACTCCGAACGAACAATCAAAGGTTTCGTAAACGTTGGATTCCTCTAAAAGTGAAGTCTCTGACGATGAAGAAGTTCAGTCTGAACATGCTAGTTCCGATAAAAGCAATTCAATAGGTGATACTCTGATATTGAAATCTCTACTTACAACAGTTTTGGAGTTACATGAAAAAATGTACCTGACGATGTTGGAAATACTTCAAATAACTAAGAATCCAATCGACAACTCTAACCTCTCAAGTACATTCGCATCACTCAACAATGTTGTGTCAAGTGTCCGTGACATTTCTATTCAAAATTCGCGCATTACTGATCTGACATGCGAGACCTTAAAAGTCTGCGAATCACTAACGCCTTCCCAGGTTTCTAGTCAAACGTCTCCTCTGTCCGTGGACGCAACGAAACTTAAGGAAACACCAAGGGCAAATGAAGATGAATCCTGGGCGACTAAAGCGAGGCGGGTTAAAAATAAGAGAAATACGAAATTGACAGATTCTAATAGCAACCGAAACTCTAATAAAACGAATCAAGTTGGAGAAGATAGAAAAACTACGGTAATTATGGGAAACAAAGAAAATTCACCTTTGGAAGCTGCCCCGAAGAACAATTTGACTATTTTTCAAAAAAAGGCGGTGTTTGTCTCGAGGTTTGGTCCGAGTGTCTTGAGCAAACGACTAAAAGAATGGCTAATTGAAACTTATGACTTCAAGACTATCAACTGCTTGAAATTCCGAACCAAACATGACCAACACTCGTCCTCGTTTTACGTTTCCTGTAGCAGTGACGAGTTTGATGACCTACTTGATCCTAATAAATGGCCTGTTGGAATACTCGTTAAACCATTCCGTGGACGGCTGTACCGGAATAAAATCCAACAAGAAGACGGAAAAACCCTGGACAACTTAACACCTAGATCTGAGAGCGACCAGGTAGCGGGAGAAGGAATTTCTACTACTGAGCAATCAAACCAGTGGCACCTACCTTTAGTCACGGACCCTCCAATACCGGAAAAAATGTAATACCCTTATCTACGACTTAAAGGTTGAAACAAGATTTGAACTCAATGCACTCTAATTTACTCACCACTGACGCCGATATAATATGTATAACAGAGACTGGTTTAAATCATTCTTTTTTTGACATAGACTTTATACCAACGAACTATAATTGTTTTCGGGCTGATCGTATCCAGATCTCGACAGATACTAGAGGTGGTGGTTCCCTTATTTTGGTTAACAAAAGCATAATCGCCATTAGACGGGCGGACTTAGAGCTGACTAACGAATGCGTGGGGATTGAAATTTCAGGCAAGAACAGAAAAAACCTTATTATAGGAAACCATTATTTCTCTCCTTTGTGCAAATTAGGTATTATAACTTCGTACCTTACAGCAGTCTGTCCGAAACTTTATGACTTAGATAAAAACTATTTAGTTTTAGGAGATTTTAATGTGCCAGGTGTGGACTGGGTACTAAACAATTACGATCAATGTCCCCCGGGTATAAAACCAAGAGCGTCTGCAGTTTTAGATTGTGTAAATGATCTGGGACTTGCCCAATATAATGTCTATAAAAACGTATTTAATAATATTTTAGATCTTGTGTTAACTCATGATGTGCAAATGACAGTAGAAGTAGATTTTTGTCCTCTAATCAACGTTGACAAACCCCATCCTCCTTTATCTATTAAACTTTTATGGCCCACTCTAAGTGTTCGGTGTGAAGAGAAGGAAGTATTTGATTTCAAGAGAGGAGACTATAAAAGTCTTTATCATGATTTAACGAACAAGGACTGGTCAGGTTTTAAGGATTTTTACAATGTTGACGATGCAGTGGCTCAACTCGATATTATCATTTCGAATTGCCTACGCACACATATTCCTAAAGTAAAATTTAAGAAAGGTTCGAAACGTATAAAACATCCGCATTGGGTTTCCGATGAGTTAAAGAAATCTCTATCTAGAAAAGCGTATTATCACCGGAAACATAAAAGGTTAAGAAAAGATTATGACCGCGAACAATTTAAATTACTTCGAAAACAATATCAAACCTTACTTTCTCGTGATAGAGAATCTTTTGGTGTTTCTACAGTTGAAAATATAAGAAATAACTCAAACGCGGTTTGGTCGTATGTGAACGATAGACTTAAAAACAAAAGAGGCAAAATTATAATTAACAATGATGGCAATTTTATTACTGATAAGACCGAGTTAGCTAATATTTTTAAGGAACATTTCACGAAACCTTTTGATATTTCAAATATAAACTATGATTTAGAAAACTTCCCGATAAAAATGATTAGTTTACAAATCTGGTAATTAAGGAGAATGACGTTAGAGAGGCTATTAAAAAACTAAAACCGCGTAAAGCGTTTGGCTATGACAATCTTCCGGCGTACATCGTGAAAGGTTGCATTGACGTATTTGCTCCGCTCTTATGTATTATCTTTAACCTATCGCTAAAATGTGGTCAATTTCCTAATCAATGGACTTAAAAGTGATATTGACAACTATCGTCCAATATCACTTATCACTGTAATAGCGAAAATATTTGAAACCATAATGTACAAATATATCTACAACTGGTTTATCTCTCTCCCGAACAGCATGGGTTTTGTACGGGCCGCTCAACAACAACTAACTTAATGTCTTTTGCCACTGAAGTGGAAACATGTGTCCGAAACCGCGGGCAGGTTGATTGTATATATTTAGATTATTCTAAAGCATTCGATAGGATGAGTCATGAATTGTTACTTGGTAAATTGCACCATGATGGTATGGGGGGTAAGGTTCTAAACTGGTTAGCCAGTTATCTTGAAAACAGAACAAATGTGGTAAAAATTAACGGTCGAATTACTAATGTAAGTTAGGTCACAAATATAGGTGTGCCTCAAGGTTCAGCCTTAGGTCCCTTATTATTCAATATTTTTGTGAACGATCTATTTCTAAATATAAAAATAATTCGAATTTAAAAACATATGCGGACGATAAAAAATTGTTTAAAAACATTAATAGTTCTATAGATTATATATCCTTGCAAAAAGACCTTTGTGACCTTGATGTGTGGAGTACCAATAATGGTCTTCCATTAAATCCTATAAAAACAAACGTCATATCATACACTAAAAAAACAACTACATAGAGTTCAATTACCAAATCGCCGATAAAAGTATTACGCGATGTAACCAAATTTGTGACCTCGGAATATTGTTTGACCATAAAATGTTGTATGCTAAACACATCGACAAGCTGAAGGGCGACTGTTCACGTGTATTATACGCAACTTGCAGAATTGCTAGAATTTTAAAATCTAAAATTGTATTCGTAAATCTATATATAAGCCTAGTAAGAAGCAAAATTAAGTATTGTCTGCAAGTATGGGAAGGATGTAGTAATTACTTACTTAAAATGGTTGAGAGAATTCAAAGAAAATTCGTACATTTATATCATTACTATTTTTTAAAAAACAAACCTGACAATTACATTGAGATTTTAAATAGTTTAAATTTACAAACAATATATAATCGATTTTTTGAAGCAGACGCTTTATTTTTAAACAAACTTCTCACTAACAAAATTGATAGGAAAAACTTACTTAACAATGTGAATATCAGAATTCCAAAGAAAAATACCAGAAGTATTTCATGTTTCTTCATCCCAAATAAATATATAAACCCTCTAATTAGAATACAAGGTAAATGTAACAGGCTAGTTGAAAATGTAGACTTCTTTGAAACTAACAACTCAAAATTTGCAATTTCTTTAAATGTATTAATACCTAACAAGGATTTTGATGTATTTTAATTATAATTCTAATTTTAATCGAAAATATGATACCACATTTGTTATTTATTTATTTTTTATTTTTTTTGTTATTTTCTATTTGGAATTTTTGAATGTAACCTGTAATTTATTTTGAATGTAACCTGTAATTTATTTAATTTCTTTTTTTATATACATTGTTATATATTTTTATAAATGAACAATGACTTGACTTAATTTAAAGCGTGTTAGAATATGGAAAGTACTATGTATGTTTTTTAGTACGTAATAAATCCAAATTATCTATCTTTCTATAAATATTTTATTAAATATAAGATTAATATAATTTATAAATATTTTATTAAATATAAGATTTATATAATTTATAAATATTTTATTAAATATAAGATTAATATAATTTATAAATATTTTATTAAATATAAGATTAATATAATTTATAAATATTTTGTTAAATATAAGATTAATAGAATTTATAAATATTTTATTAAATATAAGATTAATATAATTTATAAATATTCAGTTAAATATAAGATTAATATAATTTATAAATATTTAAAATGATGTAGAATAAATTATAGTACCTAACGTTATAACTTTGTAAAAACACCGTATATTAACAAGCGTTGGTGGCTGAGTGGTTAGAGTACATCTTTTGCACGAGGCAGACCCGGGTTCGATTCCCGGCCAGCTTCAAAAAATCGCCATTTGAATACCGTGTACAATTGGTGGAAACCCTGCCATTGGACGTTGAGAGGTTGCATAACACTCAGCACTCGGTCCGTCCCAAAGTCATTAAGAAGAAGTTGGAGAGAAAACGCCCATACAAACACAACAAACTCAACATCCACAACCGTTATAACACGAGCTCAACATCCACAACAAACTCAACACCCACAACCGTCACAACACGAACTCAACATTCACAACCTACCCATAAACATTACAATTACGAAATATCCAATCAAACCGAATTAAAACTGTCGCGACGGAGAGCGTTGACAAAAAAAAAGACCAACCAAACCAAACCCAACCGCAAATCAATCCGTTAACGCTCACCGTCACACGGTGGTTTTGCCAACCCTTCGAGAAACTGCGAACGCAGAAATTTCGAGAAACTTCGTACGCAATGATTAACCTTTGCCCCGAAAATGCGAACGCGTTCATAGGCCTGACAGACAGACACGGTGAAAAAGGTAGGAATTCGAGGGTTTGTTTGTATCATAATTTCTGATTTCTGCGACTAGGTAATTTTCTTTTCAGAGGAAGAGATTCGTCACTATGCAAAGCGATTAATTCGTCCATGCTGGAACCACGGGGTTGTTTTCAGGGGATCTCTGGCCACGTACCTAAGGTTTGGCGGTAAAAACACCTTATAAAAGGGAGCCGCTCGACACATAACCACGTCTCACGTACCCTCGGAAACGTTGTGCCTCGTTTCGATCTCGCTGCTGTTCTTAGCGTTTGGAAATATTTTTGTTCACACGTTTGATTTCCAGTTAGTTTTGAAGAAAATTGGGCATGCGTAGTACAGAAATATAATTCGGAGTTCGTCTGCTCACGCATTTGAGTGACGTTTCAAAAACATTCCAATTAAAAATGAAAGCACCCAGAAGAAATGTGTTGTATTTTTAAACAAATAGACAAAACGTTGCGAGACATTTTCTTCTAAAAACGGCAAAGAAATTATTAGGCGCAAAAAATTCACGATTGGCGATTTTTGTAAAAAAAAAAAAAAGGCTCATGGTTCACAAAAACCGACTCAATGACGTCACGAATCATTGCCAAAATGGTCAAAGAAGCAGTTCAGTCGAAGAGATCTGAAACGCTGGGACGCGAAACGGTCACTGTTCACACGACGGGATACAAAAGTTGCGGAAGGGTATGTATGACCCCGGCTATATTTAGGGTAGACCGTTTGGACGCTCAACTCAAGCGAAGTTTTGTTTGTGTAATCTTTTGAGATATCGTTCTATATTTAAGATAGTAATTTATAAATAAAAGCCTGTGCGATTCATTATATCAAGAATTGTTTATTGAACTGAACCCCTACATGCTCGATCTCGTGGAATGCAGGGCTTGCCACCACCCTCCTACGCATTGTAACCCGGGGCTATAGCCACGTTTTACCGCCTGATGAATAGAGTCCTGCGGTATGCGACATACTTTGGCATTTCGATATACTTAGACGACATTGTGATCGCCTCTCAGACCTGGGACGAGTATACGGCCACTCTGTGCTTTGTATTTTCTCAGTTGCGGCATGCTGGGTGGACCCTAGGCTTGGATAAATGTAGTTTCCCTCAGCCGAAGGCCGAGCTATTTGTATTCAATATCAGCAAGAAGGGGATCCAAAAAATTCTGTTAAAAATCAGGCCGTAACAGAGTTTTCTCTACTTAGGAGTCCTCTCGGATACTGGGAATGTTAGGGTGGCTTTATAGGTTTATTCCACATTGTGCTTCCCAGTATTCTCCTCTTGAATAAGTTAAAGCGGAAGAATCAACGTAAGAAGTGAGGTCCTGAGCAGGAGACAGCGTTCCAGGGCTTGAAAGAACAAATCTTCGGGTTCCTGATCCGAAAGGTATATTCTTTGTGCATACAGATGCTAGTGGTATTGGGATTGGTGGTATGTTGTCTTAGGTACCGCAGCTGTGGAGGAGGTTCCTTTGGCATACGCTAGTGAGCTTCTTCGATGGGGCTGAGTGGAATTATACTACACCTGGGCAGGAGAGAAGGGCGGTATTTACTGTGGAGAAGTTTCGACATTATCTTGAAGGCCGCGGGACTTTGAGGTCGTTTCGGATCACCAAGGTCTGTGCTGGTTACGGAAAAAGAGTAGTCAGCTTATGCGATGAGCTTTTCTGTGACAGGAGTTTTTGCCCTTTGAGGTCCTCCATCGTGCTGGGAATGAGAATCTGGTAGCCGATGCCCTATCCCGTTGTCCTGTGTATTCCTTTGCTGAGGTTATTGTCGTGGATGGCGTTCCGGAGTTGCCAGAGGTTCCCGTTCACAGAACTCTAGGTGGGGTGCATTCCTTGTCCTGTGTTGGGTGTGGAATGATTGGTTCTGTGGAGGTGTTTTATTTTCCCGAGGTACGCGAGGCTCAATGGGTTGACCACTTCGGGGTGACAGTTAGGCAACGGTTGCAGACGGGCACTGCTCCGGAAATTGTGTTGTATGAGGTTCGGGATGAGGGTCAGTTCCGAAAGCCTATAGATGCTTAGCCGGCCAATGTGGTTCTCCCTGAGGCTCTACATGCTGGTCCTATGAGCTTTTCACAATTATCATTTGCCTGGGAATTACGGGTCGTACGGCGACATACGCCCGACTTTCGGCTCGATTTTATCATCCTCAGCTTACAGTGTGGTTCAAGATTTCGTAAAAGCCTGTGGGGTCTGTAAAATCTATAAACAGAGAGACGTCTTATGCTTTTCCCGTAATTTTAAAATTTCGTACATGGTTTTTGGACCGTACGGTAATTGGAAGAGAAGTTCAGTATCCCTATAAGCGATGTCGCTAGTTTTAACTTTTCCTAGTAATAATTGTCTGGAAATTGTATCCTATTTTTTGAAAATGATGAACTATTTTGTAAAAAAAAATATTTAAATGTAAAATTTCATTGGAAATATAAGAAGTACAGCAAAGTTTACTAGTTTTTAATATTTCAATAATTCAACAAATTCATGGAGAACAGCCTAAAAGACCAAGGCCTAGAGACCAGATGCAGAGAAGGTAAAATAAAATTTCAATATGTAAGGGAATATATTATGTAATATAAATATCAAATGTATATCTATTAAAAAAAAACCTTTCTGATCGAGTGTTTTTTTTGGTATATTTAACAGTCTTCTTTCAAATCCTACTGTGATTTAATGTAGAATCGTGGTCTATATCTTGTTTTTAAAGAGCACTTTGTATGCAAACCCATTAAAGATATGTAAAATGTTTTCAAAGAGAGTTTTAGAATCATGAAACCAGAGTCTTTATCAATTAGCCGCTTGATGAATCGTTGCAATTCCCTTTAATGTTTGTCACGTAAGGGAGCAAATTGAAACTTGTCTCAAAGTCCAGATTTATTTCTGTTATAAATTTTAAAAAAATCGGTAGGTACATTTACATTACCAAAAAGAGGCTTTCGCAGTTTTTTTGACCTTCAAAGTAATTCAGCACGTTCGTATGGTTAATCATTGATTCATACAAGCGTTTTTCGCAAAACCTATGTTTTGTAAAAGTACAATTTCAGGGGTTTCGATGACTATTAATAGTTTAACATTATAATTTTCCCGAAAATTGGGTCAAGTTTCATGGTATTGGGAAAAAAACTATTTTTCACCGGTAGGTTGCAGACAAACTTTTCAGTGAAAAATTTAAAGAGAAGACTCTTCAAAAGTCTCGTAAGTTAAAAAGTTACGAGACCAAATCTACGAGAGCGGAACTTTTGTATTTTAAACGCGTGCTTGAGATTGTTCCAGAATTCGTTAATTTGTGCCCTCAAATAAGCTCCGCCCCCGTCAGAGCCAATAGAACCACCAAAATTCCGATGGGAGGCCTGTCGCTTTAATCTCTCGGTTAGGCCTTGGATTTTTCTGCTATTTAGTGATGGTAAACAGCGTCAATTTTCCACTTTCGACTTCGACATCACATACTTGTTTTTCTCTAAATATCCGTTCGGCGCTAGATTTGAATTTAATTGGGATATGTATCAAAGGTGCATTCGCATTCCTGTAATCTTTTACCCATAAAAGCAGTTTGAGTATCCATTAACATTTCATTAAGTATATTTGGGAGTTTTTATCTTTGGACATCAGGTTAAAAGGGAGATGTGTCCCCCTTATTCTTTATATGATAACTACAATAATAAATAAATACTTCTATTTTAGGAAATGATATAATTTTTATTAAAGTTGAGGAAATATTAAAAAAATCAAGGATAAATATAAAAATTATCTAACTGTTGATGTTGTGTATGATTCGACAAACATTTATCTTGACAGTTCTGTGTCGATTATAATTTGCCGTCTTTTCAGCAAATGATTTTGAAGATTTGTTATAAGATTTGTGTACTATATAAATGCTCCGAAAGTGACATTTTAAATTTATCAAAACTAAAAGATCGCTCTTTTTTTCTTTTCATTTTATTATTTAATAAAAATAATACTAAAGGAAATCTTACCTGCGTAGCAGAAATTATGGTGAAGCCTTCAAGTTGTAACTCAATAAATGCGGTTTCAGGGAAATGTTTGATTATTATTGCCAAAAACCTTTTTTTTTAATAATACATAGTATTGTATCACTCCCGATTCAATATTTTGGGCGTGACATCTTTTTCGATATGGTTTGCACCTTGATTTATCACGTTAGCTCAAAAAAGATCCACCACCCTTTTCGTTAAAAAAAACTATTGTTTTGGCCTCCAAACGCGTTTACGAGAGCTATACGATAGCTCAGAAGCTCTCATAGAAAATTCTGGACTTTCTGTCTCGTTAAAATGTCTCCAGACGGCTGAAATCGGGCAGGAATAGATCATCCAATGCGTCCACTACCTCGTATTGATGGAAGGCCAATAATTCTGTACAATAAGACGAAACCATAGAAAAACGTACCTTTAAGTCTATCTACTACCAAATCACCCCACTCATTGAAGCAAAACTATTGCTGATGGTGATGAAGGGATCTCCAGATAGGATTATCTTTGCACCACCTGTGCTTATTCTGGTGGTTATTGGGCCATTCCTTGAGAATGTGCACCCATCGGGCATTAGCGAAAGACGCTGAATATCCCAGTTTTCCTCAGCCGTGATTTTAAGCCCGTTCCAGAATTCTTATCGGCGTTGCCTGTCTCCGTTGTATAGTGCTTGATGGATTGTCACTCGGTAAGTATGATAATAGTGACTGTTTAGAACGCTCCAGACGTAGCTTTTTGGCCACAACCAGGAAATTAGAAGTGGTTAATTCCAACATCGTAACATTTTTTAAAATTTTCGATGGAAATAAATGGAATAAAAAGCTATTGACTCTTACGACCAATATGATTGATTCATAACCTCATATTTCAGTGACAAATAGGCAGATTCTAACCAAACCAAGTTTATTATAACCTTTAAGAGTCTATTCCTACATAGAAGAATTAAAAAGGTTTGTCTGCAATCTACCGGTAAAAAATATTTTTTTTCAAAATCATGAAAAATGCCCTAATTTTCATGAAAATTAAAATTTAAAACGAATACTAGTCATCGAAAACTTCTACAATACATAGTTTCTGCGAAACATGCTTGAATAGATCAATTTCTAACACCCTGTATATGCAAGTTTTATATTTTTTGAATCATGAATATCATAATAACAATACGTGGTTTATTAGTTATTTTCTTACCGAAACTTTTCTCGACTTTGACACTCCCTTAATACCGACTTGGATTTGTAAGTTAATCGTAGTTTATTTTCGTCCTTGGTAATAGTAAAGTTTAACTTGGGCATATTTATACACAAGAGGGCCATGTGCTAACATAAAACTGATTGCAAAAAAGCTATAAAAATCGCTTCTGGGATAATATTGTCTAAGTGTCATACTTATTGGTTTTATGTTACTTATGTTAAAATTTTATTTTTAAATTTATGTGTACATATATTTATATATACACTTAAACTAAAAACTATACATTTTATTTTTTCATCTATATAAAAATTAAAATTCTGAAAACCCTTTTACCATTAGCAAGAAATATCCCAATTAAACATATCATTACATTTGTTACGTAAAATATTACTAATCGTAAAAACGGGCAAACCAATCTTATTGAAAAAAATTCCATTTCACTTATTTTTTTAAGGTTTAGGTGATAATTTAAATATACGAAATGTTTTACCAAGAGAAAGAAAAATCCAACTTTGGATGATTTCCTTCCTTTAAATAAGTGCATTTACTTACGTAACATTTTGAATGTTTCTTAGAACGTAACGAAGTACAATTTCATTTATCCATTTTGGCATGCACGGTAAGTTATCGCTTGTAACATAATGGATATTCTCATTGCTTCCCAACTGAAAGAAAATTAAGATATTTACTCAATTATCTTAGTAAAATATTTTTCGATGTACATTTACGGTCAAAATACAGACAATAATATGTTGTCTTCAAAACATTCTTTCATTCAAACAATTTGAGATCGAAAATAATTGACAATGAACATATAATTCTAATTTTAATGAGAGTTTGAGGAAAGGATGATCGGTCGCTAAACTTTTGGAATAACAACCATACTTAATAAATTTTCTTAAAACTAAACCATTGTTTCAAAATATTTTTACGTTAAATATATACTTCTTAAAATTGCAATTCATTTTTATTTACGTAGAAATTGTTACTTTATGGCTTTTGTCAAATTCTTTCAAAAGGATCTTTTTAAAAATAGTTATGCAAATGAAAATCTACAAAAAATTATAACTGCAACGGATATTAAGATTCCACGATAGTGGAATCTTTATAAGGGGCCAACATGCTTCTCCATAGACTTTGAAAGCACTATTAATGCTATCAAAAACGTGAGCTTTTTTGTTCAGTTTCAAATTTTAAGCGATTTTCATGCCCAAGATTCAGTATTAGGGAGGCTAGCGATAGCTACACGGCTTAGTTATTACTGTCAGCTTAAAAAAAACTTCATACTGGCAATACATTTCATGGTTTACTCGACAGTAGGTAAAAGCCTACCAATGGTTTTGCTTTATTGAAACATTTTTGACATGGCGGCTTTACTTATCGGCTGGGAAGTTCATGATCTACCCTGTTCCAAAGATTGAAAATAAAAGTTTTGGTCGGTGCCGCCTTAAAAGTTTTAAATCTTTTCAGTGTTAATAAACGTATTATTTGCAAATAAATATGTTTGTGGTGTATTTAATTATGCATAAATAATTATTTAAAAAAATAACCATAATCTTGTTTAAATTAATTGTAATCATTAATGAACATTTAAAAACTTAAGCCCCTGTACGTATACGGTAATAGCTAAATTATACAACTTTCTTATATAATAATTCTGGATCGATTAGTTTATCATATTTCATGTAAGCTATATAATGGTTAATTTGGTTGAGCTGCTTTTAATAATGTGTACATCGTTTATTAAAATAACCATATGTTTAAATTAATTTTATTTCACTTTTAAAAATTTATGCCTACGCTAGCTTGAATGCGACACGGTAAGAGCTGCAGTATCAAAAATTCCCAGTAAATTAATTATATAGTATCAATTATTATTATTAAGTATTTAAATCATTGTTAACTATTGTCAACTTTTAAGGGCTTTACCGTTTAATAAAATTTGGAAATTGGTGCCTCAAAGATAAAAATTAGTATGACATATCTCATGGGCCTTTTTACCGCATCATTGTTATCGAAATAAACTATTGCACATAAATGGTAATTATTAGATAAGCGTTGTTACAAGGGGATTCATTCTCTATTTTTGATCAATATTGAATTACGAAACTGATCTGTAACAATGTTTTCCCTTGTTCAGTTTTCATATTACATAATCACATTGAGTTCAAATACCAAAGTACTATAAATACAAAATGTAAAAGTCAAAATATTGTCTATTTAATAAAAAAAACCTATCCAAGTAATTTGCAAAAATAACCAATTACATTCCGAGGATTCAATCTGTGAAATTCTACAATTGGTGATTCCAGATTATCTAACGCTGGGTCACTTTTAATGGGGTTGTAAAATAAAAAGTTTCGCACAATAAAATCTTCCACTGGGAAATCAAGAGCAGTTTTCTCTGAGATTTGTGTCTTTCACTGGTACTCACGCTCTCGCAGCTGCTTCAAGATCATCAACGAATCAACAGATTCCAATAACTTTTTTTTACTATTTGTCTGAAAAAATTAGCATATTTAACTTGCTCACTAGAGCCAGTGATACACCTATAGCTTGTTATCTAATGGGCAATTAGAAGTCAGTTTGACATAAAACAATTATATGTTAAGTTGAGTATAATATATTTAAAACTATTTTAAATACCGTTAATAATATTCAATAATATAGTAAAATATCCTACAGCAAAGTATTGATCTGTTCTATTAAAATATTTAAAAAAAACGTTTTATTTTCCAACTTATGGCTTTCTTTTACAAACGTAAATTTTAGGCAAAATATGCCCTGTGAGGCAGAGCAAAGGGACAGCTATTAAATAAAAAATGATTTAATCAAAGCAGTTGAAAGGTTGAATTAAGGGGGAGTAGTTGAGATCTATAAAGGCGCAGATATTGAAAATGTTTTAGGTTTAAAGAGTTTTGTTTTTGGAATTCAAAAGCTAAATATATTTCTTAAATAATTTCCATCGATTTTCCTCACCTTTTATATATTTTAAAACCCTTCCCTTAAATTTGAGCCTTGAAACTGTAACATTAAACTGATGAAATTTTAAATTGTAAATTATCACGTGTACGATGACAGCATTTAAGTTCTATATACACATATAGAGTAATTTCACTCAAATACATGGGTGACGTCGTATCACGTGTACACTGAAATCACTGTATAAATACATTTATAACAGAAACTGAACTAGAAAAAAGTATTAAATAAAATTGAATTGCAATAATTTTAATCCAGACTGTGTTCAAGTTAACAGCGAAAATTTTGATATAACTATAGCTTCTATTTTCACGATCAACAGATGACATTCTCTTCCTATAAAGAGAGCCTGCAAGTGCAAAGAGAGCCGTGTGTTTTGCCCTTTGGCTTAGAAAGGATAAGTCATGGTTTTCTTTCAATAACAATAAATTATAATATGCCTTTCTAGAAAGAAACATGGCGTTTAAATGTAACTCTTTAGTCTCTTTTTAACTACCAGCGCTTACTCGATTTGTGTGGTGCTCCAGATTTACATAAGGCATGCCAAAACTGTATAAAGCTCCGTGTTGTTATGTGTAATTCTACCATGGATTAATGAGGTTAATTAATTCATGATTCTACTTTAAACGAAAAGTTTTAAAATGCAGACTATGAAAGATCGAATTTAGTATATGACTTATTTAACATCAATTAAATTCATCAAGACAATTAGCTAACATAGAACGTTGCCAACTCCTTAAACCATTTAAATTTCTCTTATATTCATACAACATTTTTAATTTAACGTGTGGAAAAGGCAAATTAATTAAGTTATAACTCATTACGAGTACTAATTTGCAAAATAAATCTGCAAGAGCTAGTTACAACGACGTAGCAGAAGTCTAACGGATTGAAAATCAACGCCAGGAGCCCAGAAATAAGCTTTTCATTTGAAAAATATGGTGCCGTATCAAGCAATGTGGCTTACCTCGTATTTTTGCCTTTTTCTCTCTAGATTTTGATCATTAATTTATCCATGGCTAAATGCCCGTGATTTTAACAAGTTGGCAAGCTTCCCAAAATATACCTCTCCTCAGAAGAATTGTCCCTAGTGGTATTAAATTCTCGAGATGACCATTAAAGATATATTTCCGCATTTCAGAGTTATTTACTAAAAACGTAATCCTGGTTCTATCCCTCTTGGTATAAATTTTAATTATGATTAAAATAATTGAGACGAAACAACCGATTTTAATTTATTCAGAATATTATAAATTAAGTAGTTACAACAGTGAGTTAGACGTACTAAAACAATGCACAATTGAATTTAACCCCTTTTAACAGTACAAGTTTATCAGTTGATTATAATACGAAGCAAATTTTAATGAAAGAAATATCTACACAGCGTATTTGTATTTTTCTCGCTTACGAAATACTGGCCGCAACTTTAACGCTCATATTATTTCCACACTCGCCTTTGATGAAGATACCATAGAATAGCTATATTCGACCTCTGGTAGTGGACGACTCGTAGACTTCCAGTATACGTTGTGACACATACCGCATGCAAAAGACCAATGCCGTCCAATTTCCAATATCATATAATGACTCACACACCCAGGAAATTAATGACTGCGTTAGGAATTGTAGATATCCAAATATCCACACCAAAAGTATTACCAAGAAGCAAAAACCTTACCATCAACAAGGCACAGAGAGCCACATGACTAAACGGCAGCTCTTAAATCAATAATCGTTAAATAAACGCATTTGCGTTATTACAACTATATTTAAGACGATAATAAAACCCGTAAATAAATAACAAAAAACTAACAAAGTGGACCACCCACAGGTTCTACACTTAAACCTTTTTATCTTTGCTGACTGCACTAAAACAAGATTTGACCTTTAAAATTTCATACGTAAATAATTTAGACTTTAAAAACCATTAATATACTCTTCTGCTAAGCTGAGTTTATAATTTTCATATAGAAGGGCTCGGGTTCGAATCCTGGGCGGCACATTCTTTTTAATCAACAGAGAAGACGTTACATGCGATGCAATAATTTAAATGGAACACGAAATTTCGTTCTATTTTAAAAACTGAAATTTAATGCTCTTTTAATTTGTAATAAACGATTCCGCTTAAGCTGGGCTTATAATGTTCTTTGAACTGTAACATGTGTCGGTGGTTCTGTGGTAGTACACTCGCCTGTCATGCAGGAGCGGTCTGGTTCGAATCCCGCCCGATGCGATCGCAAAATTGATACTAAGACGAATACCGTAAACAATTGGTGGAAACCCTGGCATTTGGACGTTGAGACGTTTATCGTACCCTCAGCACTCGGTCCGTCTCAAAAGTCAGTATGAAGAAGTTGGAGAGCAAACACCCATACATACAAAACACATACACAACAAAATCATCACCCACAACCGCCATAACGCAAACTAAACATTCCCGCACTACGTATAAACATTACAATAATAATATTTCCAATGAAACTAAGTTGAAACCGTCACGACGGTGAGCGTTAACGAAAAAAAAAACTGCACCAAACCGCACCAACCGTTAACGCTTACCGTCAGACGGTGGTTTTGATAACGTTTAAAGTTCTGCAAAAACGGTTTTTCTACTTTGCTCCGGTAGCGCGTTTTGGACTTTGCCCCGGTAACGCGTTCGCAGAATATAGACACACACACACACAGACAGACAGACACACACACAGACACGATGATTGTAAAACCCCTCCTAAGGGACATAGTCCCCTCGGAGAGGTAAATATTGGTTTAAATATTTCGATTAGAATAGAAAAAATTCAGAACTAAACACGGGTACTCATTTACAATTTAAATTTTCTCAGTTAACTGTTACAGTTTCAAGGCTCAAATTTAAGGGAAGGGTTTTAAAATATATAAAAGGTGAGGAAAATCGATGGAAATTATTTAAGAAACATATTTAGCTTTTGAAAATTCCAAAAACAAAACTCTTTAAACCTAAAACATTTTCAATATCTGCGCCTTTATAGATCTCAACTACCTTAATTCAACCTTTCAACTGCTTTGATAAAAGCATTTTTTATTTAATATTATTTTGGTTTCGTGTACAAAAAATTATTTTAAATATTTAAGCCTACGCGTTGTAGTCGTTAGTTATACTATTGATGCGAGGTTAACTCAAGTTTCCATGATCAGTCTTTGGAGAAAGAAAGCACCATGAGAGAGTTTTACTAAAAATCTAAAAGCCTATATCACCACCTTAAAATACACCCATGGACCACTGTATACAGTGGCGCCGATCCCATGGGGGCGGCGGGGCCGAAGCTCCCATTGGGAAAAATAAATGGGGGCTCTGCCCATTGGTAAAACCGCCGATGTTAAAGGCCATTTTCTTTTAAGCATCCGTAGCAAGAAAGTGTTGCCAGCAGCCTCATTCCAAGTTTATTAGTGAGCTGTAACTCTATACGTAGCTCAAAGACAAAATAGGGCGAAACTCTCATATCACGCAATTTTCGGCTTTATCATACTTTCCCCATTATCCACATCTGGAGATATGTAATCTCCTAAGCTTTTTTTTAATAATTTCGATGTGCTGTTGTGTATCACTGTCTTTTCGTTCTGAGTGAATTTTGTATGTTTAGTTAAGATATCGCTGATTTTAATAGTTCATATTCAATAATTTTAATAAAAAACATTTAAACCTCGTTGTTAATAATGCATTGTTGATATCCACGTAAAAATACCATTTCATTGATGATTTATCTCATTTTAGCATTGATCGGTACGTTGAAGCTGGTTTACCAGAAAAAGACTTTCTAAAGCAAATGGAGAAAGAACCAATCTGTTTGAAAAAGACGAAGATCATTCGATCAAGGTCCTCAACATGGAAAATATTTTATTCGCTTCGGTCATTCTGATAATTGCTTTACTATTATCCTTCTTCGTTTTAATAATTTCAAAGCTCTTTAAAATCTTATGCTGAATAGCATATAATCGGGTCACTGTGACCTTTTCACAAATTGTAACATTTTTTTTTACTTTTTTGAAGACAAAGCTTTTTTAATTAATTAAATCGTAAAGGGAAAATGCTTTACTGTTAAATCTACAACAAGAATAGCAATTACCTAAAATATCTTAAGATTCCATAATGCCCATTCCCCAGGAAATAATCAAGATGACTCTGACGATAATTGTGTAAGAACGCGTCGGTAAGAGCATAGCGGGATAAGCATGTAAAAAGTGCCCTCTCCTGAAATCTGTTGTTGTTGGTGTCATTCAGTTCCCTATCGAGCATGGCCAAATTTTGGAAATTTTTGTTTTCCTATCTCAACACCAGGGGGCGCAATCTCAAAAAATGGGTTTTTTAGGTTTTCACGAATTTCTCATTATCTACGCGGCCGATTTAAATAATTAGGGTATCATTCGAAAGAGTTTTTTAACACGCACAAAATGTACAAATTAAAAAAATTAGTGATAAATTGTAAATTTTAGATAACTTTTAAAATTTTAATATTTTTTTAAAAATATTTTTAATTGAGACACCACTGAATAAAAAATTGTTTTTATTAACCTTTTTAACACTCTTTAGAAATCCGCAAAAAAATTATTGAAATTTAAAAAAAAATTAAATCAATTGTTTCGTGCAAAATTGATACCAAACTTGTTTCATATACTTTTACCACCCTTTATATGTATGTATAAAAATTTTAGTGATAAACTGTAATTTTTAGTTAAATTTTAAATTTTTCCAAAAAATTAAAATATTTATAAATGAGACACCACTGAATAAAAAATTGTTTTTTTTTAAAACTTTTTAACACTCTTTAGAAATCCGCAATAATTTTTTTTAAATATGGGGTCAACCTTAAAAAATTTATTGAAATTAAAACAAAATTAAAAAAATTGTTTCGTGCAAAATTGATACCAAACATGTTTCATATACTTTTACCACTCTTTATATGTATGTTTAAACATTTAAGTGATAAATTGTAATTTTTAGTTAAATTTTAAATTTTTCAAAAAAATTAAAATATTTATAAATGAGACACCACTGAATAAAAAATTGGTTTTTTTTTAAACTTTTTAACACTCTTTAGAAATCCGCAATAATTTTTTTTAAATATGGGGTCAACCTTAAAAAATTTATTGAAATTAAAAAAAATTAAAAAAATTGTTTCGTGCAAAATTGATACCAAACATGTTTCATAAATACTTTTACCACTCTTTATATGTATGTTTAAACATTTAAGTGATAAATTGTAATTTTTAGTTAAATTTTAAATTTTTCAAAAAAATTAAAATATTTATAAATGAGACACAACTGAATAAAAAATTGTTTTAGTAACCTTTTTACCACTCTTTAAAAATCCACAATAATTCTTTTTTAAATATGGGGTCAACCTTAAAAAATTATTGAAATTTAAAAAAAAATAAAAATATTGCTTCGTGCAAAATTGATACCAAACATGTTTCATATACTTTTACCACTCTTTATATGTATGTTTAAACATTTAAGTGATAAATTGCAATTTTTAGTTAAATTTTAAATTTTTCAAAAAAATTAAAATATTTATAAATGAGACACAACTGAATAAAAAATTGGTTTTAGTAACCTTTTTACCACTCTTTAGAAATCCGCAATAATTTTTTTTAAATATGGGGTCAACCTTAAAAAATTTGTTGAAATTAAAAAAAAATAAAAAAAAATGTTTCGTGCAAAATTGATACCAAACATGTTTCATATACTTTTACCACTCTTTATATGTATGTTTACACATTTAAGTGATAAATTGTAATTTTTAGTTAAATTTTAAATTTTTCAAAAAAATTAAAATATTTATAAATGAGACACAACTGAATAAAAAATTGTTTTTAGTAACCTTTTTACCACTCTTTAAAAATCCACAATAATTCTTTTTTAAATATGGGGTCAACCTTAAAAAATTATTGAAATTAAAAAAAAAATAAAAATATTGTTTCGTGCAAAATTGATACCAAACATGTTTCATATACTTTTACCACTCTTTATATGTATGTATAAAAATTTTAGTGATAAATTGTAATTTTTAGTTAAATTTTAAATTAAAAAAAATTAAAAATATTTTTAGCATCTTTTTTACCACTCTATAGATATCCACTATAAATTTTATAAAAAAAATATGGGGGCGACCTTAAAAAAATAAAAAAATAAATTTCGGGCGAACTTGATACCAAACATGTTTCATATACGTTTACCACTCTAACTTTAGCAGTGACCGATGAAAGTGAAAAAAATATATATAAATAAAATAATTTATTTTTCATTTTTCTTCCTAAAATAATGACTAATACATTTTATAATCTTTTTCACTAGTTTTTCTACATCTATGACTTTATATTACATAATACGTTCAGCGGGAGCCGAATACAGCTAAAAATGTTTCATGATTTCAAATTCTTTAAAAAAAACGTAAATTTTTCAATTTTGAGATAACACCAAATAAATAATTTTTTGTCACATTTTTATCACTCTTATGAAAACCATTAATATTTTTCTTCTAAAATATTAACCCTTTAAAATATGCTTACAATTTCACCGTCGTGTATCTTGCCTTATAGCAAAATATTTTATGATGCCATTGTTATGAATACCTTTTCTCAATAGACTGCCTAGATTATTTTGATTTTAAGAATCGTTTGAGCTAATAGAAATACTTTAAAATAACTCGCTTACTAATTAACTATTAACCGATATTAGTCAAAGTAGTAACGACTTAAGAAGATTTTAGTTCCTAATTGTTTACTTTTCACTGGTTTAGTAGCAATGAAGCAGCATTAACTATAGTAAAATAAGCGAACTCGTCAAATGACCGTTTTTCTACCTAAAGTTGGATACACGACGACAGCAAAATGGGACATTTAAAATCTAGGCTTTTTAACGAATGCGTTATAAGTCTAGTAAATATTTATTTCCCTACAAGTTCGAGGTTGTGACAATGCAATGCAAAAGAATTCAGCTACATTTTGGTAGGAAAATAAAAAAATATATATTTTTTTAATTATATCGTGTGAAAAATCGCTTTAGTTATTTTAAAGGGTTAATATTTTAGAAGAAAATATTAATGGTTTTCATAAGAGTGATAAAAATGTGACAAAAAATTATTTATTTGGTGTAATCTCAAAATTGAAAAATTAACGTTTTTTTACAGAATTTGAAATCATGAAACATTTTTAGCTGTATTCGGCTCCCGCTGAACGTATTATGTAAAAGAAAGTCATAGATGTAGAAAAACTAGTGAAAAAGATTATAAAATGTATTATTTTAGGCAGAAAAGAAATGAAAAAGAAATTATTTTATTTATATATATTTTTTTCACTTTCACTGCTAAAGTTAGAGTGGTTAACGTATATGAAACATGTTTGGTATCAATTTAGCCCGAATTTTATTTTTAATTTCAATAATTTTATTAATTTTATTAATTTTTTAAGGTTGACCCAATATTTTTTTTTAGAAAATTTATAGTGGATATCTATTGAGTGGTAAAAAAGATGCTAACAAAATTTTTAATTCAGTGGTGTCTCATTTATAAATATTTAATTTTTTTTTTAATTTAAAATTTAACTAAAAATAACAGTTTATCACTTAAATCTTTATACATACATATACAGAGTGGTAAAAGTATATGAAACATGTTTGGTATCAATTTTGAGCGAAACAATTGTTTTAATTTTTTTTTTAAATTTCAATAATTTTTTAAGGTTGACCCCATATTTAAAAAAAATATTGCGGATTTCTAAAGAGTGGTAAAAAGGTTAAAAAAAAAACAATTTTTTATTCAGTGGTGTCTCAATTAAAAATATTTAAAAAAATATTAATATTTTAAAAGCTATCTAAAAATTACAATTATCACTACATTTTTTGAAAGTTAAACATTTTGCGCGTGTCACAAAACGCTTTCGAATGATACCCTAATTATTTAAATTGGCCGCGTAGATGTTGAGAAAATCGCGAAAAACTAAAAAACCCATTTTTTGAGATTGCGCCCCCTGGTGTTGAGATAGGAAAACAAAAATTTCCAAAATTTGGCCATGCTCGATAGGGAACTGAATGACACCAACAACAACAGATTTCAGGAGAGGGCACTTTTTACATGCTTATCCCGCTATGCTCTTTCTCGGATAATATTTTTTGGCCGCCGTAAATTTTTGTCTTTTTTTAAATGTATTTACTTTTTTCCAGAAATAATTCATTTGTTGAGGAACCGTCAAGCTGTTTATGTCGTGATCGTTGTTTATCCGGTTTCATTAAATTCGTCGTGAATTTGTTATTGGTTTTAAAGGTTTTCTTATCGGCTTAAAATGTGTTATTTAGTTTTATTAATGCGGTTTCGTTGGTTTGACGTATAATTAATATACGAGCTGTCGTTTAGTCTTCAATATTCAGTCAAGTGGCTTTTTGTGCTTTGTAAGCTGGGTATTGTTAATGGTAAGGTGTGTTTCGATTCTTCTTATCTTTTGTGTTTAGCGTATTAATTTTCAAGCGTAATAGTTCATTTATTAAGAAAATATCGAGCTGTATACATCGTGCTCTTACACTTATGTTGGTCTGGTTTTTAACTGGGTCGTCATTACTTCGTAATTTATTTTAAACGTATTCTCGACTGATGAAGATGTTTAATGAAGTTCATCAATTAGGTTCGTTTGTTTTATTCCTAAATAGCCCTTACTATTCCGTCTACGGTCATTTATTGATATACGAGCTGTCGTTTAGTCAAGTGGCTTTCTTTGCTTTGTGAATGGTAAGTTTTTCGCTTCTTTTTAATTAACACATTTTTTAATGATGTGGATATTTGAACATCTACGATTCCTAATGCAGTCATTGTTTTCCTGGGTGTGCGAGTCATTATATTATATTGGAAGGTATTGGTCTTTTTCATGCGGTATGTGTCATAACGTCAACAGGAAGTCTACGAGTCGTCCACTACCAGATGTCGAATATAGCTATTCTACGGTATCTTCATCAAGGTCGAGTGTTGAAATAAAATGAGCATTAAAGATGCGGCAAGTATTTCGTAGGCAGGAAAAATACAAATACCCTCTGTAGATATTGCTTTTATTAAAATTTGATTCGTATTATATTTAACTGATAAACTTGTTCTGTAAATAGGGTTAAATTCAATTGGGCATTGTTTAAGTACGTCTAATTCGCTGTCGTAACTACTTAATTTAAATTATTCTGAATAAATTAAACTCGGTTGTTTCGTCTCAATCATTTTAATTAAAATTAAAATTTTATACGGGCGAGATTGAACCGGGATTACGTTTTTAATAAATAACTCTGAATTGCGGAGATATCTTTAACGGTCGTCTCGAGAAATTAATACTACTAGGGACAATTCTTCCGAGGATAGGTATATTTTGGCTTGCCAACTTGTTTGATTATCCAAGTATAATGAACACAATTACATTTAACTCGCAATGGAAGATTGCCTGTTCTTGAAGTTACCGTCATATATCACCAATATAATTAAAAATTATAGGGTAATAAGGACACAACTTTAAAAATTTTGGGTTTTTAAATGTGAATTCAGCACAAATCAAAAATTCCAAATAGCCCCAATTTAAAAAAAAACTACTTCTAGTAGTTAAAAATTAAAAATGTGCTCTCAGGCTTCTCAAGATTACCTGATAGCAAAAGCGTTATCATCAGAAGGAAGGCCATAAACCCATTCCGTATTTACAAAGTGCAGGACAACACATTTGGTTTTGTTTCGCAGTTTTTCAGCTCACTTCAATCAAAATCAGTAGCGTTTCGAGATGGGCTGTTTACAAAAGGTTATGCAAAATTTTTCAGGAGTTTAGGGGTGGGTTGAGAAGTATGCCAGTTTTTCCCCATTGTCCTTCGATGAGTTAAAAGAGCGCCATAGTGCTTCAATGTGTGGCCTACTAGGCCCTGGAAGTAGGCTGCCACAAGCTTCGAGAAATCGCGGTCCATCACGGCTTTAAATACTGTTTAAGTTTAGTTTTTTTAAGCTGGTTACCTCGATTTGTTTACAAAGTCCTTTTTTACCTATCGCACGAACCCAAACCTTAATGTTCGCATTTCCCTGCTGATTGGTTTTTCTCTTGTGGCAGCCTACTTCCAGGGGCAAGTAGGCCACACTTTGAAGCGCTCTGGCGCTCTTTAAGCTAATCGTAGGGAAATGGGGGAAAACAGGCGTACTTCTCAACTCACCCCATAAAGCTCTTTAAACTTTTGCATAATCTTTTGAAACACCCTGTATAGTTAATTTTAGAATAAAGTATTTTCAATTGAATACACTTACTACAAAGTTTTCAAATTGAATACACTTACTACAAAGTTTTCGTAGTTTTGGAAAAAATGCCTCCGGAATTTTCTCACAAAGTTCGGTTGAATCAGTCGAAGGAACGAAATAAGCAAGAGCAATGACAAACAACAGAGCAGCAATATACAGGGTGTCTATTTTTAATCGAAAAAGTGATTTTTCTCAATAACCGTTGAAGTTAGAATATATTTTTTTTTGTGTGAATTGTTAGTACCGGGGGCCATTGTTATACATAATGTTTATCGATTTTAGAATAATATTTTAAAATTTCGAAAAAATAAATTTTTATGTATTGGAGCTCGTCAAATTTTGCCATGAGAAAAATGTAGAGCGACGTCGAAAACATAAGAATAACGTTTGGTCGTTGAAAATACAATCATTATTCACGAAATTACACGCGTCTGAAAATTGACTTAATGGGTAAACAAAATAATTGGAAAAATCAAAAACTAAAATCTTTTGGATGCAGTGGAAGTCGTAAGACAATATTATTTTTAGAATGAACTTACTATTATTTTTATTTATATAATTCAAGATTCTAAATTTCCAACTCTCATTTAAATGCTATATTACTATAGAACATTTTCGTTCCGTAAATACTCGGGGAACCTTCAAGATATCACGTATCTAATTTCGGGGATATTGTTTTTGGACTTTCGGTTATTTCTCATTAAATTTAATATTAATAAATAAAAATGGTATTTAGTTCAGTCTAACAATAATATTGTCTTACGACTTCCACTGCATCCAAAAGATTCTAGTTTTTGATTTTTCCAATTATTTTGTTTACCTGTTAAGTCAATTTTCAAACGCTTGTAATTTCGTGAAAAATGATTGTGTTTTCAACGACCAAACGTTATTCTTTGAGCAGTCAATCATTTTGGGCGGAGTCAATTTGACCATCAAATCACGCGTGGTAAAAAGGTTCGCTGGTTTAACTTCATCCAAACGGGGGAGGGTATCGAGGAGGTAGTAGCTAATTGCGTCCTGTTCCTTCTATACTTAAGACTCTCATCTCATCGACTTTGCGATACGCAATGCCATACACCTCCTTATATAGAAAAGCCATACCACAACAATGATTAATACGAATAATAATAAATTAATTACATATAGCCCTCCTTTTACGTGTTTTCAATTTAAATGTTGATTTAGAAGCCGATAAATTTAATATCTCATGGTATTATTGTATAAATGGATTTTGTTGTTTGTTCAAATGGCACTTTAAAGTTTACACGGGATAAATACCAAATGGAAAGGGGAATGAAACGGAATGGGGAAAAATTCGAGACCAACAGAAATCAGCTTTAGCCTTTGAAAGTTTTAGAGGGTTGAGTTTTTTAAAGATAGGCTTTGTGTGCACTCTGGGCCATTATCTTGAAATGGTATCGCATTCTTTTATAGAGTGTATAATCTGCGTGTAAACATCAGTTGATACATTTGTCCAGATATGCTTATTCATTGAGAAAAAGAGGGAATAATAATGATAATAAAATTTATCCTTGGGGTATTAAATACAAAAATATTTTTTTACGAAATGGTGCAACCGTATATTAAAACATTTATATAAAGATATAGGTCTTTAATTATGCGGTTCGTCAGTATCACCTTTATTATGGATAGGAAATTTTATCGGACGCCAGGATCAAACGGGGAAAATCCTAGTTGGCCTCCGCCATGATACTGAACCAGTTTCCGAAATCCAACCTAAGGCGCTGATCACCATCGTGAAGTGCTTGGTGGAGCGTGGCACGAAATGGTTGAAATTTATTTTGGTTAAGGACACTCAAGACATAATATTTTGACAAGTCCAAATCGGAGCATGCCATTCTTATACTTGCTCGAGGGTAAGCGACAAAGTAGGCGATGACTGTGTCTTCCATATTAGTGTTATGACGTCCAGGTCCGCGGAATCTGGGATTCACATTGCCGGCTCCCTCGAAGTCAGCAACAGCTCGAAGATTAGTGTGGTGATTTGGTTGACTGTCAGGATATAACATTTGAAACAACCGACTTTTTAAACGTGCGATTCGATGACCATCACCGTACTATAACTCAACCATCCTGGACCGCTGTTCACAAGTATAGCAATTCATACTTTTTTACCGGATTACGTAGAGATAATGTTTTTCAAACAAAGCGGTTGCACTTTCAATACTAAAACGGACCCACATTTTAAACTAATCAGAACATGTTCATTTTTCACAGACCATCATTACAATAACATGAGGCGTAAAAACATTTGTTAATTTTCATGACCTATTAATTCAGTGACAAAGTGTACGATTTTGACCATACTAGCTCCATTTAAGGTTTTCGAGTATGCTTTACAACTTACTCATTGAAACTTTTCGTCTACCACCTAGCGTTCAAAAACTACAAATTCTAAAACCGTGAAAATTTTCACGATTTTTCTGAAAATCACAAATAACCAGGATCCCCACCGAGAGAGTACATACTAAAAATTTCACATTTCTAAAAGGTAAATTCCTGGGCCGATCAAATGAAGACATCCTGTATAATTGTATTAGAAAAACGTGTCAATTAGAATTTCATTAATGCCGTTTGAATTTAATATGGAAAATATACTACAGTTTTAATTTAAACAGTGAACATATTTTTAGATAGCTTTATTCTTAGCATTTCTGAAATAAATTAATAAAACAGTTAGATGTCAACGTAAAAAAAATTTCAATCTATCTCTTGACGAAGGTTGTATTGATATAATTATTACAGATAAATAGGGTTATAAAATCTAAATGTTTCAAACATTTACCCGCCAGCCTATGGCCTGCCACTTGCTTTGCTTGCCTTAATTTGTAAACATATCAATAATATAGTTAGAGACGATAAGATTGTAGAAAATTTTGAATTCAGTTAGTCAACCATGTTTGACAACTAACAAATTGTAAGCGGGAGTGAAATGTGTTGTGTAAATATAAAATTTAAGCACAGTTTTCAAGGGACCATCTTATTTTGAGCAATTTTTCAGTGGAAAATTTTGATTTCATCATATGATATGTAGATATTTTGGGATGTCAAAGCTTAAACGTTTTACGAGTCGTTTGGTTTATGCCAGTCGTTCAAATACAAGATATGTTAAGTGTAAGATATTCTACAATAACTGTATCTCTCATCGTAGCTTATATACTCCTAAGCATCACAATAGGTGTGAAATAGATGATATCCATCACAGGTTCTCACATTGAATTTTATTAGGAGATCAATTTACCATTATAGCTCCAATCTTGCTGGTAAACTTAGTCAACTCATCAAGGACTTCCTACGAGGCAAAAGAACGCGTCAAACGATTAAAAACGTTGTCAAAGTACACAAGTTTTTCTTTCACAGGGAAAAAGAAAACGACTAAACATATTCGTGCCAGGATTGCTCAAATAACAAAAGTCGAAAATATAAATATTTGAAAAAAAAATAATTTTTGCTCACGAAGCTTGAGGTCATTCTGAGACCAATATGATCAAAAATTGACGCCACTAAGTCATTTTGAAAATCATGGGATTCGTATAAATCATTTTAGGAAAGCTCTTATTTGGTGTAAATCCTACAATGCAATTTTATATAAAATCTGATGGCAAGGTCGTAAATCAAGGTATCGTTTTTTAACCAAAAACTGGCAAAGATATTGCAGTATAACACCCGGGTTTCACTAAAAGTGATGAAAACTAGAAATTTTCAATCATCTTTTCTGATCGAATTAAAAGTTGATTGCTTCTTTACATTAAAATTTCACTTAAGGTCAAGAATGTGCTTATTCTTACCTTTTTTTTCCCCAAATTACCGAGATGCGTTTTCATTTCCTGAAAAAATATAAATTGCCTTTTCTAAAATAGGGATAATGTATATTAACTAATCAAGAGAAAACTACAAAAAAATAAGTTCTTAATTATAGGTTAGATTACGGACTACGACTCTAATAAAGCAAATTTAAAACATTAAATAGAACGATGATGTTTTATCCATAAACATAACATAAACCGTAACAGTTCGTGTAGGAGCTATTGGCCAGCGTGGCATGAAGGGTTTTCTACCACCCTCCTGCACATTGTAGTCTCACCACCTGATTAAATGGCATTAAAATTGGACCTAAGGTGGTGCCATGTGTATGAGCTTATCTAATTATTATTATCTTTAAAAAACATAGTGCTTTAAGATAGCATTTCTTACGCCTTTGTCTTCAGGCATTGAAAAAGCCTTATGGTTCATCAGTATAGCTTCAAATCTATCCGCATCTTCTTTCTGAAATAATGAAAAACAAAACTTCAAACCCGGATATTTATTATATGATTTAAAACTATTTATTTAATCCCAACTTTGATGTGGGAAGTAGTCTGTTGCTTTAGCTACTGATCTCCGTTATCGCCCCCAATTATACCTGAAAGGCGCACTCATGGAAACCCCGTGTTGCATTTTTTTCCGTTTTCGATTATCAAGATTGCATTTTAAATTTTGGTTTGTAGTATTTTATTAAAAATTTTTGTCACACTACCTCATAGAAAACGTTTTTACTCTCCGTTTATTAAATCATAGTTCTTTGTTAGAAACTTTGTCTTACTTAAATTACTTTTATTGTGTTAACGATAATTGTGGGATATTTTCCAGCTTGGGCTTAATTGGAATCTTTGTGCTTTGCGGTCGGAGTTCAAATTCTTAGTACAAATTAAATTGTCAATAATTTTAGATTTAGGAAATATCCCTAATCGTGCTTCTTCTAAACAGGATAGAAATAACTTTTGTGAAACTTCAACTAGAATAAGTTTGCAATAATTTACAAAATTTTAATGTGACCAAAATAGGGTTGTACTGTTGTTCAATTTAAAAGTAAATAAATTCTGCTAAAATCTAGACTCTAGCACCATGTTTTAATATGTGTAGGTAGTTTAATATGAAAAATGAGTAGCACTCTGTTATCTTATAGCCTAAGTAGAAAATATACTTGTTCGTGTTTCGCACGCGACGTAAAAACATAATTTTCAAATAAACATTCTTATTTGTAAGAAAGAATATTTGCGTTTGCTCATATGAAATCGACAAATGAGGTCACCACTTCCTCCCCGTCCCGTGATATTATTCAAATATAATAATAAAATATAATAATTAAAAGTGGTCACCTAGACCGAATTTAAATAGAAAATCATAGTCAGTCTTTAAACAGTGGCGGATTTACTTCTACCTGGGAAGGAGCGTATTTACCTGTTGGGACAAGTAGGTGCGCGCATTAGGGGAGGGGGGTGGGCTTTGAATTTCAATATATCCCTTTTAGAGTTCGAGTGGCCTTGAAAATGAAAAGATCAGAAAAACAATATTATTATGTCGCAACCAAAGTAATGTTTCGAGTCTGTCTCCAGGACTAAAACATAATGTTTTACATAGACACCAGTAGAAGCGCTATTGGTTTGTCCAGGGTAAATGCAGAAGGTAAAATCTCGAAAGCAACGATGGCCTCTTACACAATGAGTACTGTTTAACGAATGGTGCTGTGGAAGCCGCCAGGGAGCAAATGCCGCCTAATGGTACCTTTTGTCTTTCTCGTACACTAGCCGGGTGAGTCTTCTTGGAAAACTTGAGCTAAGTGCTGCCCACAGCTAAATCTATTACTTTTTCTAAGCTTAGGTTAGATTTAGTTAGAATAATGATCTAAAAGTGATTGGTGGCCAAAACATCGGAAACATATCATCAATGCGTAAAACTGATGCAAGTTTGTAATTTTATTGTTGTAAGAGGGCATTAATATTTTCTTCACCTATGGGTGCCAAAAGTCTAAATACTCCACTGCACTTTGGCCCCTAGGCTTCAACTGCCATAGATACCAGACTTTCCACTTCTCGATTCTCGACCGCCCTACCTTAAAGCGAGTTGCGGGCTGTTAGGGGGCCCTTTATACAGCTCTATTATTCCCCTTATCCTAAAGCAAGTTCGAGGCCGGTAGGTTTTAGTTTTATTAGGGCCCTCTGACTTTGTCCTAGCTTGGTATCTCCTTCCACCTACCTTATGGCAAGTTACAGGCTTATGGGCTTCACCGTCATAAGGGCCCTGAGTTTGCTCTAGCATGGTTTTGGGATACCTTTCTAGCTTAAGGCAAGTTACGGGCTAATACGTTTATGCCTACTAAGCCTTTTGTTTGATCCCTAAATATCTTCAAAATGTTTCTTTCAGTAAAGGTAAAAAAATTTTGGGGGGTGAGTGAATTAATGGACGTCGGAAATGACGTCACCTTCGATTTTTTAATTTGAAAAGCATAAAACGACCTACTTATGAGCAAGACTGGCGAAATTTTGGGAATGGTCATTATTTCAAACCTACTTTCAAATACAAAATCCAAGTAAAAAATTAGTTAGGTTGTGTTAATTTTACACGGACTGGTCCAATTCTAGTTTAGAATTTTATAATCGAATACGGTTCGTGGTAGATCATTTCCGGATTACTTCAAACCGGACCAGGCGTAACTGATATCGTATAATTAACAATTTTTCAACTTCCAAGGATTTTAGCTGAATTATAATAATTTTGCAAAGAAGGTATAAAACGTTTTACCAAAATTGCGAAAAATGCAAACTAAATTAGTAAATTAATCTACTTACTGTATAAGCATTCTTCGCAACCATGCATTTTTGGAATTTATCGATTGCATCTAAAAATATAATCAATTTGGCTTATTTACGTTTTCATTAAAATGTTAATTTATTTCGGAATACTCAAGAGATTTTTATTTTATCGGATTTTTATTAAAAATGCATTTGAAGAAACAATAATAACAAGACGGTCAAGCCCGTAATACTACCTCTCCTCGGAGGGGAGTTGGTTCATTCCCCACGCGTCGTCCCACAGTACTATAACTACGCTTAATCAAAACTGTTATAACGGCGATACATTTTATAAAAGAAAATAAGAAAACGGGCCGAAAATTTAAAAATTAAATGTTTTATATATTTCACTTATATGTTCCAAAATTTACGAGATTTTAATCCCGTTTCTGCTACATCGAAAAAGTATTTGCTACTAGGTTGTTAATTCTGTTTGTAAGGGTGAAAAAAAGAAAACACAACACAAAATAGTTTATTGTTCTTTAGACCAAGTTTTCACAACGACTTAAATTTTATCAAACACTTACTTAAACAATTATTAATTATCACAGCGATATGGTAAATTATTTAGAAATTACACAATTCTATAGGTTTTACCACTTAGGTAATTAAGGTGCACGAGAATAGGGTTAGTCTGGATCAATACAAATAAAACATCGTACACAAATTTTCGCTCACATTATCAACACTTTTGGTACAGTATAAAAATGCGAAAAACCACTTTAAGGGGAAAAACCCAACAAATAGTATTATAGGTCCATAAAAATTAGATATATACGAAAATAAATTATAAGTGGAAGCTCTTAACAAAATTTCGTCGATTCACAACGACAACCCAATGAAGCATGTACAAGTCAATCAAATACGAAAATTTTATTTATTATAAACTATCAACACTTTCGATAAAATTTAACAACAAAAATAACCAATAGAAAAACATAAAAGAATATTCAACCAAGAAACAAGTTAATTCAATTATTTGAAATCAGGAATAAACAAACCTAATTACCGAAAGTTGAAAAAATTATGTGAAAGAAAAAACGAAAAACACCTTACCGTTAGCAATACACGGCTTACAACGTACAATAAATGACCCTAGACGGAATAGTTAGGGCTCTTATTAAATAAAAACAAACAAACCCAATTGATGAACTGCATTAAACATCTTAATCCATCAAGAAAACGTTTAAAATAAATAACGCAGTAGTGAAGACCCAGTTAAAATCCAGACCAACATACACGTAAGAGCCCAATGTATACAACTAGAAGTTTTCTTCATAAATGAACGATTACGCTAGAAAAATAAATACGTTAAATACACAATATACGATTGAAAAAAACAAGAAAGAACTAAATCGAACAAAGTGAACTTAAAAGCAACTCGTTATCTCGTTCGATAAACAAATTAAATAAAAAACACTCAAACGAAAGTATCGTAAAACCCTACTTTTGCTCAACGCAGTGAAGTACACTCTGTTAAATAAGTCTTCGGCCGTTGGGATTTTGGCACTTATTTGCAATTATCTCAAAAACCATGAAGTATAGCAAGTTGAAACCAATTTTATTTTTAATATTTTACTAATAAATTTCATACCTATGTTTTGATTCACGTGTAGCATTTCCATATCCGCCGGAAACGCCAAATATCGTTTTTGACAACTTTTTTAATAATGATGTTACAACCCTGAAACCTGCATTATTGGATTCATTCACAAGGGACGATTCATATTTAGAAAGTGTCATTGTTATCCGGCTACGTTGAGCGGCTGCTAAGATATGATCTATCGAACATTCGGGTCTCATTCGGAAAATTCTAAAATGCTCGAGGCGACCGAGAAATAATATCTTATTGTTGAGGGAAAAAACAACTTTCATCGTTTCATTGCGGGTAACACAATAAGCATATATATAGTGAATTAACGAGTTGTTGGAACGGTGTGGTTATATGCCGGTTTAATAATATTGATTTATTAGGCATTTTAGAATTTTCCGAATGAGACCCGAATAGGCCATATCTTAGCAGCCGTTCGACGTAGCCGGATAACAATGACACTTTCTAAATATGAATCGACCCTTGTGAATCCAAAAACGCAGGTTTCAGAGGCGTAACATAATTATTAAAAAAGTTGTCAAAAACGATATTTGGCGTTTCTGGCGGATATGGAAATGCTACACGTGAATCAAGAAATAGGTATGGAAGATATTAGTAAAATATTAAAAATAAAATTGGTTTCAACTTGCTATCTTTCAAAGTTTTTGAGATAATCGCAAATAAGTGCCAAAATCCCAACGACCGAAGACTTATTTAACAGAGTGTACGTGATAATTAATAAAATACATTAACGAAAACTTGAGTTTATATTAACTCATATTTTTTATTAATTTATATTAAAAACGACAATATGATTAAACAAATGAGTAAGGAAAACGATATTGATAACAGTGTTGCCATATCGTGTGAAATATCCCATATTGTGGGAATTTTGGGGGTCCATTTTGGCTCTATGGGAAAAGGTATTTTTTTTTTCAAAAACGTTGAATTTGTGGGAATTTTCATGTCTGCGGTTATTTTTATTTCTCCCATATTTTTTTATTTAATCAAAAGAAAGCTAAAAAATATCTAGAGCAGTGTATTTTCTTGAGTCTTGCTGGCGCCTCCTAAAACTACCGAAATAGCGCTTCGAAAGTGAAAGGCTGAAAATTGGGTTCTGCTTTTTCGAAACCAAAGCAAAGTATCAATATGGGAAAAGTAATGGACATCGTAGCTCTATCTAGTCAAAGATAATTTAAACTACCCTAGATTCGAAATCACTCTCTCGCGCGTTGCCAATAGCGTTTACCCACTTCCCGCTGGAACTCCGAAAAAATTCGCTCCAAGGTTTGCGCCTTACCGCAACCGATGGAGTCCGATTTTTCTGAGGTCACGTGCCAAAAACAGGTAAACATTTTGTAACAAAACCGTCAATGGGAAAGCTCTCAGTATTCGAATATAGGGTAAGAGTTTAAATTATCTTTGATCTAGTACAATTTGATGTCTTTAGTCTCCAAAGGCAAGCTTTGTTGACTTTCTTATTTCCGGTCTATACCGTTCATTTGATTTTGTTTGACGGTACTTCACAGATTTTCTATACACTCTTTATTTTAGAATTTTGCTGGGGGCGTTCATGTTGAGTTTACCCCCCTTAACCCCCATTCTCCATATCCTGGTACCAAAGACCCAAGCCTAACCCCCCCCCCCCCCCCGCCCACCCACCGGTGGTTCCAGGTAATGGCCGACTAGCGGGCGGCCAAAAAGAGGGGTCCAAAAGACCGTACCCGTCTTTCATTTCATTCCTGGGGTCCATATTCTTCAATAATTCTTGGGAAGCATGGAATTTACTGACGAAGAAGACGCTTATTGTACACCACCGAGAAAACATTTAGTTGTCTTAGGCGAAGCTTCTTCTAAATCTGGCAAGAGAAAGAAGCTATTTCAAGATGCTTGGATGGAAATTGAAGAATTCAAGGGTCGGTTACGTGCCGTGAAGTTAGAGCCAACCAAGGTCTTATGTATCGCATATGATGTTAAGATTAGTTGCGGGAAAAGTGAAATAGAAAAACATGCAAAGGGTTCAAAACATCTGCTAAATATTAAGAGTTTGGCAAGTAATCGTAGCATTTTGGAGAATATAAAGACGTCAAAAGAACATAATGCTGTGAAAAGTGCTGAATTAAAACTAACAGCGTTCTTTTCCGAACACAATTTGCCATTACATACTGTAGACCACCTAATTCCTGTTCTTAAAACAAGCTTTAAAGACACCAAGACTGTTCAAAATATTAGCCAAGGAAGGACAAAATGTAGAGCCATAATGAAAAATTTTCTTGCAAAAGAAATTAATGAAAAAACAGTTAAACATTTACAAAAGACCAAGTTTTCCATACTTGTTGACGAAAGCACTGATATAGCCGATTTAAAAAACCTGTGCTTGCTAGTGATATACGTGGATAACAGTACTGGTGTTGTGGAAACAGAACTTTTAGAACTTATTAAATTAGATGCTAAAGATTGTTCAGCTGAAAAGCTTTTTGAATCATTTAAACTTTGTCTAATTTAATATGATTAATTCCAATGACAAATGTTATAGCAGTGGCGTGCGACGGTTGCTCCACAATGGTAGGAAACCACAATTCATTTTTCAGTCGTCTGAAAGAAAATTTGCCGGGTACTGTTCTACTTAAATGCAACTGCCATTCTTCTGCACTCGTTGCAAGCAAAGCATGTGCAGAACTGCCCAGATCATGTAAAGAATTGATAAGAGGTGTTTCGTCTTATGTTTCTGAAAGTGGGAAGAGATGTGCAAATCTAAGAGATTACTTAAGCCAAGAGAGCAAAAAATTCTTAAACTGGCCTCAACGAGATGGATTGTTATGCACCCATGTGTAGTAAGAATTTTGGAAAACTGGACTGCGTTAGAAATTATTTTCTACTAGCAGTTTATGAGGACAAGCTAAAAAGTGCCGAAACTATTCTCACAGAATTGAGGAAGAAATATACCAAAGCATACATTTATTTTTGTAAATATGTTTTGAATGATTTTAATTCCTTCAATGCTTTATTGCAATCGAGGAAAATCTAAATTCATTGCATAGTAGAAAACCCAAAACAATTGGTAAGAGAGATAGGTCAAATTTTTTTGAAACCACACGTACTTAGTGGCGATTTGTTAAAAATTATTTGCAAAAACCCTCACAATCAACTAAGTTTGGATAAAGTATATCTTGGGCCAGAAAGCAAAGCAATTTTTGTCTTAACTTCCACCCGAAACTAAAAAACAACAAGATGTAATAAGAATGAAAGTTGTTGAATTTTATATGAAAGCATTTAATAAAAGGCAGAGCAGGCTCATAGTGACAATATTATGAAGAGTAATGGGTAGCGAATGCTTAAATTCATATTGTGTAATTAGATCACACTTTGAAGCAAATGATGTGAGATGTTTTAATTTTAAGCCTTGTAATAGGCACTTTGAATTACATAATCAAACAATGTATCAGTCAAACAACCAAAATGTTTAAATTTGTAAATTTAATAAAATTAATTTGAAAAAGTTAATTTTCCAAAAATTTATGGCATGTTTTCCGGTGAGTTTTCGTTGGGGGCGGAGCTAAAAAGGGGTGTGGGAAATCGTGGGAAGTTTACTATCCAGTTATGAGAATTTCGACTTTAATACATTGGCAACACTGATTGATAACATCAAAAGTAACATAAGACCTAAAAGTCAGTCAGAACTGTATAGTGATTAATGATAATTGGTCCTAAAGTAAAAAAGGGAAACGAAGAGGGAGTCGGAAAATACTTCATAAAAATCGACATACTCGAGCGCTACCGTGTGAGGCGGCTTAGAACTAGAGTGATATTCCCACGCGAGCTGTGCGCTAGTAAAATAGCGCCAATTCTCTGTGCATCTAAAATGTATCAGGTTGCGGCTTAAAGAGTTTCAAGCTAATGGACAAGTTATAAAACAATGTGATGCTAAATACATTGAAATAATTTATAACAAAGCTTTAACAAAGTTCGCCTTGTCTCAACGTCACACACATTCACAATACGCAGAAGTAACGTTATACTACACCCAATGCAATATCAAACATAAAAGTAACAGAAACAAAAAAAAAGAAACAAATACGTAAAATGTTTATAATCTTCCCACCAAAACAAATATTACGTGTATTTTTATCCTGGTTTTACTGGTATTTAAGCACAAGAGATGTAGACGTCAATGGCTCATCGGTAAAACGTCCGTGTTGTAAGAATGTGCCCCGGGTTCGATTCCTGACGACGATCGTATTTAACTACAAATTGTTCAATTTTCACATTTGATAAATTTATACGTTTAAAAAAAATAAAATGGAACAGGAAAAATTGACGTTAATAAATTTAAAACTGCTTAGAGCACTTTGGCCAAAGTGGCTCAGTGGTTAGAGTAAATCTCTTGCACGCAGCAGACCCGGGTTCGATTCCCGGTCGGCGCCAGTGAATCGCAAATAGACACTCAGACGAATACCGTGAACAATTGGTGTAAACCCTGCCATTGGAAGTTGGGAGTTTTCCATAAAACTCAGTACTCGGTCCATCCCAAAAGTCAGTAATAAGAAGACGTTGAAGAGAAAACGCCCGTACACCCACAACCATTATAACACAACAAACACACTCAACACCCACACCCAACCCCTACAACCGTCATAACACAACAAACAAAAACACCACAAACACACCCTACCCCCACAACCGTCATAACACAAACTCAACATTCACACCCTACACATAAACATTATAATAACGAAATATCCATTCAAACTGAGTAAAAACTGTTGCGTCGGTGAACTTTAACGAAAAAAAATATCCAAAACAGACCAATTAATCCGCTAAGGCTCACCGTCGCACGGTGGTTTTTCCAACCCTTCGACTTCGTTCCCTAATTCCAAGCAACCACGAACGCAGAGATTTCATGAAACTGCGTACGCAATGATTAAACTTTGCACAGAAAATACGAACGCGTTCGCAGGACAGACATACAGACAAACAGACACGGTGATTGTACAACCCCTCCTAGGAGACATAGATCTTCTGTAAAAGTATATTCTTCTCATGTCTTTGGCTTTCACTATCCGCGTTTGCCTAGGTTTTTTATTGGTAAGGTAGATCTGCTAGAATGTATTAAACCCAACTATGATGTGACATTCTTAATAATTTGGAATTATGAAATTAGCTATAGTTGAAAATTCATTTCAGCCTCGCTTCGTTATTCTAAAAAGTTTAAGATGTCAACAATAAAAAGGGCCTTGTAATGATACTAGAATGAAAGTGAACGACTTGAAAAATAACATAATAAAAGCGGAAAATTTTAGCAGTTACACACAAGGGAAAAGTGGCGTTAATTCCGCGAGTAGGTCTTACTCCATATTATTCAAATATATATAATCAGATAGGCGTAATTTGGTGCCTTTGGTAATAGCCTAAGTCATCAAGCGACTTTTAAACCATTTATTCAAGTGAGCGGATTAACACGTAGGAAGGTGGGGGCAAGACCTTCATGCTACGCGAGCCAACAACTCCCTACAAAAATTACAACCATTATCCTAAGGAAGTCTTGTTAACTATGTTTGTTTTAAATCATGTAACTCTGGTTTTTTCTTTTTATTTAAATTTAACCAGTTTTCTTCTAAATCGTGGGTTCGATCATTTTTTTTGGTGTGTTGTAAATTTCAAAAGGGTATGGACCCAGAACGGAACTGCCGTTAAGTTGCTAATTTGAGGTTCTTGGTCTCTACTGTATCCTGGCTCCTGATCTACCATATCCTGACTTCTCTTACGATGGATGGCCTGCTTCGTCATGACATTGACAAACACTGTCCGGTTCCGATAATTTGCTAATTTGTAAGAAACAACTCAACGATGTCTTGACAAAATCAGATGCATACGACTTTTGCATGGGAGATAGGACGGAACCAGTAAGGAAAAATTGTGAACGGTGAAAATAATACATCCTTTGATAAATCTATCCTCACCGTATGCATCTTTGAGTCCTTGGCAATTGATGAATACCGAGAATTCGGAAGGCTGTTGGACAAATTTCTGGGTACAAATAAACTGTCACAGAGCTTGAATGACTTCTTATTGGCTATGCAACACGAGACGGATAAGCCGTTGCTGACTCATCCGGGTTGATCAATAGAAGTCACAGCAGAAGCACAGGATATTCTTCAAAACCAAATCCCTCAAGATATCTTTTGAATTGCATTAACTTCGGCTGGCATTGGCATTTAGCAAAGAATTACATGAAACCGAAGCAGTCGATTTGAAGCAACGAAACCAGCGGAAGCAGAAGCAGTACCATCACCAAAACCATCAACGGTTGAGGTCTTTGCGTTGCAAATAGTCTGGTTGCTCGTCCATTTACAGTGGGGTTTATGGTATTTTGATTCCTTCACAACACAGCTTTAGAAAATTTGATAGTAAAGCTACACTACAAATAAAGTGCAGATGATTGCTCACGGAGAAGGTAACATCCATTTAATTTTACATTTAAATCAATCCTCATGAGTTTCAAAATTGGAAATACCGTACGACACGGATTTATCCATATTGTCTGGCAAATAAGCGATTTCACCTGCAATGTATTATCCCTGAAGGGTGCTATGCAGCGGAACGCCAAGATGGAGTTTCAAACTACCGCGACGTCCTGTAGACGAGAAAGGAAAAGGCGATCGTCGTTTAATTCTATTCCTGCTAAGGTGAAGTCTCGATTTCGTTTGGATATCAAGGTGGACCAACAAGCATGGCATGAATTTTTGGGTCTTCAAGACAAGCACCAGAAACTGGGAAACCGTTCTGAAACTGACAAGCCATGCGAGGATTGTGTCTATGGCAAGATGACTCGTCAAAACTTCAGCACAAGAATCGAAAAAGTTAATAAACCGGGAAAAAGGGTCTATTCCGACCTTCGTAGTATAGTCTCAGCATTTAAAAAACCTAGCCAGGAGGATTATCACACTTCATGTTCATGTGGCGTAAGGTCATTCGGAAATTTTCAGGCGTTAATTAATTTTTACTCCTTTAATATCTGCGATGTGACAACTCATTTCACAGAATTAGGGAGTGCATTCATCTAGCCAATATATATGCTGGTCTTTAAACAAATTGTAAAATATTTGCATAAATCAGATCCTAATTATTTACTTGGTATTTTATTTTCCACCTTTGCGAATGCAATTGATGTCATGAGCAGAAAAGATACTAAAAATGTCATAGTGAGTCCACGATTCATTGTTCAATCTAAAGTAAAAATAAATAGTTTGCTGTAGTTTTAATTTTAAAATAATTTTATGTTATTTTGATTCAATCTATTATTGTTAATTGCTTAATAAAACCGTTTAATATATAAACGTTAATCTTTAATCGATTGTGAAAACTTTTAAATAAAGTTAATTATTGTAGTAATTTATGTTTTTAAACTGTTGAAATTTAATTTTATTGGAAATTGATTTTAAGTTACGATTTTATAAAATATTTTCTAGTTAAAATTTACAATATTATATAAATAAAATTATCACATATCGACTGTTTAACTTTCGGTTCAAGTACCTTATATTATGCCTATGTTTATGTGACAATTTCCGATATTTGGTAAAATATCCTATGAATTGGTCGAAAGTTTACAAAATTCCTCTTTGTCAATGTAAATTTCATAGTCTTATGATCTACTTTTTCTTGAATATTGTCTTAAAATAGGGCTCTTTTATTACGAACAATATTTTGATCAACATGTATATTAAATAAAAAAGCTCACTTTGAGAATCTAATTCTAGATGTGCTAAAATAAGCGCTATCTCAAACACCTATTCCCAAATTCAATCCCCCTGTCCTTTTACAAATGGCGCTTATCTTTTACACCCGAAAATTAACTTTGCAGGAAAAATTAATAAAACCATTTCTCAAACACCCATTCCATGAGAAAAAAATCAACAACCCCTGTAAATCCACTTTATAAGATCATTAAGACAATCTTATAGGATTTTTTTAAAGCAGTGCTTCATCAAAAACTTAGTGCAGATAGATTAAACGTAATCACCTAGTTATTCCCTCTGTGAAAAATATATTTTTTCAGTAAGCAACATTCTCATGGGTAAAAGTGCCAAAGATTACTCCGCATTAAAGCAATGCAAAAAAAGTGAAGAATTTCACTATAAATTGCAATGTACTCTTTTCACATATAGTGCACCCTGGATAATTATTTATTTAATTGTCCAAAAAGTTTAATGTTTGCCCTTTTACTCAATTTCCACATTATTTAAAAATTAAACTTATAATTAATTCATTGCTCTTTTATTTTAAAAATGGCAGACGCAATGCCACCACTCGATTTTTAGGTAAGCTTTGCATATTACAATAGCATTTGTTTGTAATAATTGTTTGTTTTCTTCAGTTTTAACGTGAAAGGATAGGCAATTGCCCGAATAAACTTTTCAATTTTAACAAAAATAAGTTCTAAGAAAAGAATTTAAAATATTATTATTGTTTGATAAAAAGAATTAGATGGAGATACTGCTTCACGGTGTTTTAAAAGGGCAGTTTTGGGGAAATACAAAATTATGAAAAGATTTATCTAAATTGTTGTATAAAGAAAATGCGGCTGCGCTTTCTGTAAAACAAAACAAGGTTTTATTGTTGGTAAATTGTCCCAATAATGAGTCACATTCAAATTTGTTACAAATCGATTTTAATCATAAGTTACTTAAGACAGGTGCTACTCGACAAGGCTGGAGTTTACCGTCGTAAAGAGCTATGGTTAATTCTTAGGAAACATCCTATCGTTGTTCAAAATTTTTAGGTCGAAAAATTTGCTTCAGACAACCGAGGAAAGTTTCTTTAAGTATGATAAAATTCGCGAATAAGTAGATTAGTCAATCATGAAAAGGGAGAAAAAAGCTAAATCCTAAACAAATTTGAAGTAATTTAAAGAAATTTAAAAACTATGATATTCGAGTGAAAAACTTAATTAAATTAAATAAATTAGCCAGAAACTCCAACGGTAGACCGGTTTCGTTCAATTTATTTGGAACTCATCAGTACGGTGCGGGAAATCTGGCTGGCGACTATTAAACCGAAAAGAGAAAGTTCAGTGCGAGGAAGATTCAGTGTGGGGGGAAAATTGAACGCTGAATTTTTTCGGTTTAATTTATTTTTTATAATATTTTTTGTATCGCGAAACGCTGGTTTTTTACAAATCTACTATTTTTAAACTGATATATAAACGAAAATTTTCTTAATTTTTTGAAAATCCTAACGTATGTGGATATTTTTTTCATTTAAGTCAAAGCGTTTATCGGCACGTTCAGCATGAAGGTCTTCAAGAACTGTTAAAAAATGATACAGAACTTTCCGAGCAAGTGAGAATGATAGCATCGTTGGCGCTTGTCCCAGAAGTTCATCTAGAAACAGCATTCAAATCACTTCGCATTTACATGAATTCAGCAGCTCAGCCTGTACTTAATTTAGAGGTCGGCGTTTGGATAAAAATTAACCGTTTAGTGGGATAATATCCATAAAAATAATCCGTTATTTTTGGCTTTTTCGCGTATTAAATCGGTTCTATCCATGGATAAAGTTTAACTAATACATTTAAAATTATTCCCCTGGGAAAAGAGATAAGGATGAGGCTAATCTAATAGCCACTCGGGAGAAAAATGGATAACACATAAGGCTGGGATATATCCTACACATCACACTTTCATTTTTTTTATAATTATGTGGATCCATTGGAAATACCCCAAAATTAAAGGTCGTTAGTCTAACCTACCGAAATGCTATTATTAAAACCTCATTGGCCCGGCCGCTCTTGGTTTTTGAAAGCTCGGCATAAAACTTGCTCATTTACAACGAAGGAAATGACAGTTGGATCCATTTTACCAAATTGTTTGGTTTCATAAACCTTAAACAAAAACTCGTTCTAAGAAGAGTAGTTTGTTAATGTTATAAAGATACGATTAAAATAAAATGTTTAAGTTTAGTTTCAACCATGTTAGCCTGGTCCAATTCTTTGAAATTTATGCTTAGTTTAATCTTTAAAGATAAGTATAAAAACACCAAGATGTTCGCACTCAATGTGCAACCCGATCACACCCATAGATTATTCTGAAAGAGCATTTCGTGTTTCTAATTATTCTTTTTTCAAAACTCAAATAGATAGCTTAATAAAAAATATGCTCGAACTCTAATTAAGCCAACAATTCCAAGACTTGAAAACATGCTTTGAGTTCTGCAACAAAAACTACTCCAATTTTGAGTGGATCAGCGGTAGCAAGTTTTAACAAAACTGCGCGCAATTGATGTAGTTTCGAATAGAATACCGTGCTCGTGTTCGACCTTTATTACGAAAGAAATCCCGTGTATTCAAATATTTATTGTCCGTTAATAGATTGGTAAGAATATTTTATCAGAGGAAATTTTGCCTAGAGTAAACGTATTTTCCAAACACTAATCGTAATAAGAAGAAATAAATTAAGAGGAGTGCACTCGAATTTCCAACATAGGCCTCTCAGAGCAAAATGCAGTAGACATTCGTACACACCGGTAAAAGTTTTTAAAGAAAACTACCCCAACTTTGATTGAGTTATACCAGATGCTAATATCTGGTAAAGAGTTCAGTTATTTTAACGAAAGAACACGAGTTCTATGCAGGGTATACATGAACTCCGAAGTTCTTGATGACTCCCAATTAATTTTAACGAACCAACTTAAAAATGTAACTGCGGGAATATATTCGGTATTCCGCGCAACCGTAGATGGGGGTAAAGGCCTTGTTCCATTTATTAAAACACGATGAAAAACGAAAGATTCTTCGTGCAGATTACTAATACAGGGTGTCCACTAAAAAATGAACCAGGGCGAATATCTCAAAATATGTTTTAAGTACCATTTTGAAATTTTCAAGTCGCATACAAGATGTAGGGGGATGACCTTGATCCATGTCTTCAAGGTCATCCAAAAACTAACTCGAGAATCGTAAGTGTTACAAAGTTCGTTCCAATTATAAAAGTGTTCCACGTGACGTTTTAATAACAAATGGCTTTGACTTGATCGGATTTGACCAATAGCAAGCCGAGAAATGCTAGATGAAAAACAATAAGTTCGTTAAGTTGATAACGTGTCGTAAGTGAGGTTCGGGAGCTGATAACTCTAAAAATACTCGTGTTAGAGTACTGAAATTTGCTACACATACTCATCAGAATTGAGGGCCTTTAGTTGAAATATTTCAATGACCTTGAAATATGTCTAAAAGGTCATCCATAAACTAACGCGAGCGCCGTAAGTGTTAGAGAGTTGGTTCCAATTAGAAAAGTATTCCACGTCACATTGTAGGTCTAATTATCTTTGATACGATCGAATTTGACCTATAGGAAGTCGAGGAACTGTTTTTCAAAATCACAAAGGTCGTTAAAATGAAAATTGAAAGAAAACGCACATAACTCGAAACCAATTCGTGTTACAGCGAAATTTGCTAGACAAACTCATTATGGTGGGAGTTTTTCAAGTTTGTAAAATTGGATGACCTTGAAGACGTGGTTTAAGGTGTGAAAACATTATCTCGCGATCCATTGGGTTTAGAAACTAGGTTTCAATAGGAAATTTGCTAATCACCAATTTTTCGTCAAAGTAGTTTTGAACCATGTCTTCAAAGACATTCAAAAATGACCTTGAGAAATAACTTGAAACTGAATCAGCTTAAGCCACGTCTTCAAGGTCATCCTATTTTAAAAACTTGAAAAACTCCCAAAATAATGAGTCTTAACGAACGGCAATGTTTGTTTCCAATAAGTCCTAGCAAAAGCTTATCATAAATCTAGTTCCAAGTGCCTCTTTATCAGGGTTGTTGCGGAATTCACAGTTTTAAATTCCCTGACATTTCCAAGTTTTTCCGAGCGAAATCTAATATTTTTCATATTGTTTGTTACTAAATTTTATTTAATTATTCAACGCAGAATGAGTTGTTCCGATTTACACCCAGTGTCTCAAGCTGGGATTGATCCCGGCTTCTGTTGCTGTTATTTGAAAATGCTAACCACTTCACCACCCCACTTTAGCCTAGCCGTACATAACCTAGCCTAACCTAGCCTAACCTAACTAACCTTGCATAACACAAACTTACCTAGCGTAAACAAACCTAAAATAACCTAGCGTAAATCAACCCAACAAAATTAATGGCGCTATCGTCGTCCCGAAGTAGGTCCTGCATTAATTTACAGATTTAATTATTTGATGGGAAAGAGACTTTTAAACTCAGCCGACCTTTATGTCTCAAGGTCATATCGACCGTAAAGACATTTTCGCCAGCTAGACTTTGTTGTGGTACTGTGATATTTCTTGGCCAATAAGCCAGCTAAAAGTATGAAAAAATGCCATCGCTTTGTCGATCAGCTGTACGACTAAATATCGAATGGCCAACTGCTTTTGGGGTAGGACATCCCAACTTAAAAAGGAGTGTTGAAGGACAGTACTCCACACCTGTTACGACCGTGTCTCGTCGACCAAAATCGTTGTAGTCGGGCCAGCTACGTTGTGCTAAATTTAATACTATTTCGTCCAAAGCCTATATCAGGCTAGTGAGAAAACCAAGTTACTAATTTTCCTACGAAATGCTCTAAGCCTGTTCAAAAATATAAATTTAAATCCACAAAACGCGATCCCCCTATTCGGCTTTCAAGTTGCTTGCTACGCAACGCATTTTGGAAATTTTAAATGTTTAGGCTTAGTTTCTCTTTTCGGTGTAATAGTCGCAATCCAGATTTCCCGCACGGTACTGATGAATCCCAAATAGGATGAAACCGGTATACCGTTGGAAATTCTGGAGATTTCATTTTATTTCATTTATCACTCCATGATCTATTTGGTACTTGTTTCGCGTCTTTTTGTTTGCTCGAAGACCTATCGGTACGAGCTTATGACACGCAGCGCCTCTCGTGGCGAGATCACGCGTAACTTGATTAAAAGTTTTTCCCCGCCCCCATTGAAATTAATGTTAAGTTGGCGATAATTAAACGTTAATTAACCTACCAAATGATATAAGAAATATTTAACTGACAAATTTTCCCTGTTATATGAACTTCAATGTAATATAAAATCGTCTTGAAAAATCGTTTATCGCTTTATAACATTCAAGAATAATATTTTTAACGTGCCATGTGGATCATCGAACATCTGTTCGTCTAAGTAAGGTTTGCGTTGTCAACGCGCGTATTAGAAAGCCAAATGATTTTATATAAAGTAGGTTGGAATTCGGAGCGATATTAATACTCTTCGCGAATTTGGTCATCCATGAATTAAAAATATTAATTTTCTAGGTTTAATCATAAAGGTTAAATTTTTTTACCATGGTTAATATATAATTTAAAAGTAATAAAATTTTCACAACGACGGATACTTCATAGGTTTATTTAAAAGCTTGTTTCAGAATTTTTCATCATTCAGAATTACTTATTAAAGTAGACGAAAATTTGAAAGCGTAGAATCTTGCCCAGTCTTAAACCTCGGTTTAATCTACCGCGTATTTTGAAACGGAAAAAACCGATAATTACCGTTAAATCTTGGATTAATAATTCGATATTTTTAATCCAAGGTTAAATGATGGCGAACGCTAATTGTAATACGAAACAAATAACGAAATACGTGGAATTTTTGCCGTTAAATGTTCTTAGAACATATTTCGTTATTTGTTGCTTATTACAAGGAGTGTTCACCATCATTTAACGATAGTAATCAGGTTTTTCCGTATCAAAATACGCGGTAGATTTAACCGAGGCTTAAGACTGGGCAAAATTCACCGCCTTTCTGTTGACAAGTCAAACTTTACCTAGAAGAACAGATGCTGGGTTATCTACATGGTGCGGGAAAAATATTTTTTTTTTGATGTTATAAAGCGATTAACGATTTTTCAAGACGATTTAATATTATATTTAAGTTCATATAAACGGGAAAAATTGTCAGTTGAATATTCCTTATAGCATTTGGTATGTTAATTAACGTTTAAGTATCGCCAACTTTACATTAATTTCAATTAGGGCGGGGAAAAACTTTAAACCAAGTTACGCGCGAGCTTGCCTCTAGAGGCGCTGCACGTCAATCGCTCGTACCCTATTCGCTAATTTTTGCATCCTTTGCATTCTAGTCCATAGGTGGTTCCTTTTAACGTATCAACCAATAACGCAACTTAAGGCTGTTATTTCGTTAAATATAGATTTTATATTCAAATCTGTAATATCTAAAATTAAAAAAGTTATACAATTTATTAAAAAAAAGAATTTTCTGGCAATTGAATTGAATTACGTGGAGGGTTCATCTAAATTTTGATTTTCAAACACACTTCAATTCTGGATTTAATTGAAAATCGTTATTCTACTACTCGGATTAAGTAAAAGGACATTTATATTTAAAAATACGACATTTGGTTTCAGAATTGGAATTTTTTTAATAAATTTTTCTAGTTTAGAAGAAACAATTTTGCTAAGCGAGCAAGAGTACTCTGTGGGTCCAAACAAATTGGACTAATATTGGCTAACAGCGATGACTATCGTTGTTTTACCAAGATTTGCTTTCATCGAAGTTTCAGAACTCTTGCAATTTCCTAATAATTATAGCATTTTCAACCAGTTTTAGATGTCAACGCAAATAAGAATAGTGATGCCGCTTTGTACTTATGTTAATTTATTGTTGTATTTCGAGAAACACTCAATATAAATTCCGGTGAAAAATATTGTTTTTTTTTTCTGGGTTGCACACCCAGCAAACACAAAAGACCCAAGCGATGTCCGAAAAAGATCCAAACCTCCCTTTCTGGCCCCATCGAAATTTGAATTTCTAGGAATATACCTGGAATATCCAAAAAAAAAATCCATAACCCCATAACCTAGGGATATCTCTAAGATATCCATATAACTAATTCCACAATCGGCTTCACGAAAAACGTTCCTAAGATATCCAAAAAAACAAACATCACCAGCGCCCCAGAAAAGCTTGCGGCGTATATCGCACGTGATAAGAAATATTCCGAAAAAAAATAAACACAGTTTGTTTTTATAAATATTTAAAAAAATAATAAGGATTTATTTTAACATCATTCATTATTTTTAAATTAATATCATTGATTTCTTATATTTTTTATTATTCTGAAGCATTTGCATATAGGTGGCACGGCAAACACGTGATACTTCCAGACAGGGGGGTTAGGTTATTAAAAAAAAGGAGAACTCCGGTCACGGCGTGCTTACTGTGCTTCGTATTTCCCTTTATTCGACGCCATTTTTGCCTATCGTGTAAGTGTACGGTTTACGCGTTATCCGGCTCCAAATTTTTATATTTGCGTTGCTTTTCTTTTAAATCGGTGTAGTTTTGTTGGTGGATTTCGACGATTAGCTTTACTAGAATCGAAGGTAACTATTAAATTACATGTCATTTCGTTTAACCATATTTTTATTGATATTAATTAATGGGTTATTATTGTAGATTGAGAGTTAGGCCTTTGGCTCTATAAGCCTTAAATCAATTTATGACTAGCACCGTGGGCCACGTTCCAGCCCTCGAGGTTACTGAGCTGTTTTCCGTAAACGATAACTAATACCACTAACGAAGGCCGTCGGGTTCATAGGCGTAAAATGTAAGTAATAATGGCTTGAATTTACAAATAAGTGGCTGAAGAAGTATTTTAATTTTTATTTTAATGTTAAGTATGTCAACTAGAAATGGCTGATTTAGATATTTATAATTTTAATCAATTTAAGTTAAAGCTTAAGATGTGTTCAGTGTGTTGGTTGACTTAGACAATTATTAGAAATGATTAGATTTCGAATTTTGCGTAGTAATTAATATAAACTGCAGGTACAAACGCATAATATTTACGTGAATTTTATAAAATTAAAAAATTCTATATGTTTAAAAAACTTGATTTGAGCTTAAACTTTATTTAAATTTTTAGTTAGAAACCTAGTTACTTAATAACGAGTTTGTGGTGCTAAACTAAATTAAAATGTTTCAGGCTCATTAAATAGTAAAATATAGTCCATAAATATATTGCTTAGAATTTAAAACAACTTATATATTTGTATTACGTAAATGATAGAATGCCGAAAGGGAGATACAAGCCGTTATCTTCATTGTCTGCACGCCAGCGAGCCAGGCGAATTAGTGCTGTTACAAACGAAACATCAGATCAATTTTTGAAATACAATGATCGAAATAGCCAAGAACAGGGTGAAAAAAATTTCGATTATAAAAGCTCTTCAGAAATAGAGAATGATGGGAAAGTAGATGAGTCACCCTCTGATGAAGAATTTGATGGATTAACTTCTGACAAAGAACTAGATGGTTCAACTTCCGACGAAGTAGATATTCAACTGTTAAACTCTGAGTCTGAAAACAATAATGAAATTGAAGGAGAAACTGTTATTACTAATGGTATACCTGATGACGAAAATAATTTTGAATCTCTACAAGACATAGCTGGTGCTGATAATGTAAAAGTTAGCCTAGCGAGATGGGTGACTGCCTTTGGAATCAGTAAAAATTCGGTTAATGGTCTTCTGAAAATCCTCAAAAATCATCAATGTTTTAAAGATCTTCCCTTGGACTCGCGAACGTTACTACAAACACCTAGATCTTCAACAGTCGAAGAAATACCTCCTGGCCGCTACTATCATTTTGGACTAGAAGCAGGTATTCGGCACATGGTTAGTCATCAACAGGAACAAGCTGCTACAGTACCCGTCTTCAAAATATTGATAAACATCGATGGCTTGCCTTTAGGAACAAGTACTACCAGCAACTTTTGGCCCATATTGGGAGCCATTTCATCTATGGAAAATTCCAAGCCGTTCGTTATCGGATTATATCACGGTTTAAACAAACCAAAGTGCTCTGATTTGTATTTGTCGTTATTTGTATCAGAGACCAACGTTCTGATAGATAGTGGACTTATAATAGACGGTGTGCAAAAAACAATTGAAATATTTGGGTTCATTTGCGATACCCCGGCAAGGGCATTTATTCGTAAAGTGAAAGGCCATAATGGGTACTTTGGTTGCGACAAATGCACCCAGGCAGGGATAAGACGTAGAAAACGGCACTGCTTCCCTTTAGTTGAATTTGAATTAAGAACCAACAATAATTTTAGAAATAAATTTCAAGAAGGACACCACCATGGATCTAGTATTTTGGAAGAACTAACTAACATTGACATGGTAAATGATTTTCCTCTAGACTATATGCATCTTGTTTGCTTGGGGGTTGTCAAGAAAACTCTTAAATTGTGGATGGGAGCCGAGGGTAAAAATGCACTATATAAATTTCGGCCAGATCAGATAACGGAGGTGTCTAATCGTTTGGAAGCGTTAGCACCTGTAACATGCTCAGAATTTGTTAGAAAGCCGCGATCGCTAAAAGATGTTGATAGATTTAAGGCGACGGAGTTCCGTCAATTTTTATTTTATTCAGGCATTGTTGTTTTAAAAAATATTCTTCCTAAAGCTCATTATGAGTTGTTTAGAGCATTGCATGTGGCAATGCGAATTTTAGCCACACCTCACGAAACGCTTGAAAAGATAGAATTCGCTGAAAAACTACTGAAATATTATGTTCAAATGTATGGGGTCCTTTATGGGAAACATCTTATATCGTATAATGTGCATGGCTTACTCCATTTACCTAAAGATTGTTTAAAGTATGGAAATTTAGATGTGTTCAGTGCTTTTCAATTTGAAAATTACCTTTTCACGTTAAAAAATAAAATTGCTAATGCAGGTCATCCTCTGAAACAAGCCATTAATCGCATTACAGAAGAAAGACAAATTGAGAGTGGGTTAAAGGCTAGAAATGAAACGACATTTAGCAAGATACATGAAGATGGACCACTTTTACATGGTTGTACTGACCCTCAATACAAAAAAGTAATTCTATCGAAATTTCAAGTCTCCATTTCTAAACGTGACAACTGCTGTATAGTAGATGACTCTTCAATTGTGGCAATTGAAAACATAGCTTCTTGCGAAGATGACCAGTCAAAATTATTCATAATTGGAAGAAAGTTCATAACAGTTAAAGACTATTTTATTTCACCTTGCCCATCGTCAGAAGTTGGTGTATTCTGTGTTTCAAATTTATCTACGTTAATGAAGTGGCCTCTTTGTCAAATAGTATCAAAAGCAATGAAATATCCAATAGAAAACACAAATACGTTCATCGTAATGCGACTTCTGCATAACCCTACTGAATAAAAGGTAGATCGTACTTACAATTTATCTAATTTTTTGAAACCCGTATGCTCAATGCTTTTAATTATTCATATTTAACAAGCTATAATAATCCATGAATGAATTTATTTCGGTGTTTAAATTTTTGCTAGCTATTTAGTTTTTAACTATTCTTTTACATTCATATTTATTTATTTATTTATTTATTTATTTATTTTATTTATAATCAGTATTGTTTTTATAGTTTAAATGTTTGAAAAGTTCAAAATCGTGGAGTTCGCACACGGTGGGGTGGCCGTGATACCATATTCTTGGGTTTTCAATGGAGACAAAAAACCAAGTTGTTACTGGCCAGGGGACAAAGTGGCTTCCCGTTATGCGAAGAAGCAAGCTACGCCAATAACTGAAGAGTGGGAAACTTATGAAATATCAATCATTTTGAGCTGTGGTAATTAGTGAAATACAATATGATCCTAGAATATCAGGACCAATAGTAACTATAATATCAGGACAAATGTGCATTGAATTTATACTTTGTATATTTTTGCAATTTTTCGGTTCTACGAAATTAAGAAAAATACTATTGGTTCAAATATTTTAAAACCACTGTAAAGTTTGGTATTTAACAAACTTTTCAATATATCATTTCAGAAACGTTTGACGAAGCTTGGAAAAAAATGGTAAAGTATGTAAAGGACACCGATATTTCCAATAGCGAACGCGAGACTGGACCCGGAAAAAGAAAAAGAAAATCAAAAAAGAGTGCTGATCTGCCAAATAAGATACTGACCTCATCCTCATCTGAGGATGAAATAGAACAAGACTCTACTGATAACATCCCGGAGCTTCCAGTGTTGAAATCCATCCTACCTCATTCATCAACCTCCAAAGGTGCAATAAGGTTTAATATATTAGAAGGAAGTAAAGAGGCAACTTTATATTTACACAGTAAAAATTCTTTTAATTAATAAAATAAAATTAAAAGGTCAGACCTGATGATGCCTCTGTAAGAGGCGAAACTAGTCGTTGTTGACCTTTTAATTTTATTTTATTAATTAAAATAATTTTTACTGTGTAATTATAAAGTTGCCTCTTTACTTCCTTCTAATATTACCATATACACAGGTGTTTTAACTCTAAATTAAGGTTTAATACAATTAATCAACCAAATGTTAAAAACTCCTTTTTTAGTTGGAAACTCAACGAATGGCCTCAAAAAAAATGTCAAAAAAAGACCTGTGGAATTGGCAGAATTTGGTAAACTGGTTTAAATTTGCTTGAATTATGTCCCGAAGAGCTTCACTTCATTTTCTATTTTTAGATTCGATCGACGATCAATCACGTAAAAAAACTACAACTACAACTATTAACACGCACGCATCTCTTGTAGATATGGTTAACCTCCCGAACTACGATGACTTGAGTGTCAGTGAAGGTAATTCAAAATGGAAATTTTTTATACTTATTACCGGTTATAATTATAATTACAAGGTCAAATATAATGGTTTGGTTTTTTTATTTCGATTCTGTAGAGTCGACTGATTTTGTTGTAGGACCTATTCGTAAATCAACCCCTGCGAATCAAATAGACAAAATTAGGAAAGTGCCAAACGCAACCTCCGTATGTTCTGAAGCAGATCAAATTTCGCAGTCGCAATCAGGAAATAAATTTGGACAAAGCTTCACCCCAAGTACTCCAAAGAATTGCTCTGACATTGGCCGATCAAAATCTGCATCTAGTCGTATGGTTTCTGTTAGCGAATGTAAGTCATTCAGAAGGTTACAATATTTAAATCTAATATATAATTTCTAATTTCAATGCCCATTTTTATATAGCATGGCTACGGAGTATCTCTCGGAATTTAGAAATTATGAAAACTAACCAAAGGGAAATACTTGAAACCTTAGAAGCAGTTGTAAAAAATACTAAAAGTGCCAGTAAATCTGCCGCATCCGGGGAAGACGTTGAGCAGCTGAGAGAAATATTTGGATTCCCTTTAGAACAAGAAACAGAACTGGATTTTCTAGAAGAATCTTTGAAATCCGTGGAAAATGTCAACAAATTGGTAAGTTGATCTCGTTGTAATTATAAAATATTAAAATAACTTTTGTTAAATTTTTAGAGGTGCTATTTAAAACAATTTGGTGGCGTGACGTTGTACGACGCAGTTAAACGGATATTAAATCACGTCTTCACTGATCTGTTTGCGAAGGAATACAGCTGGGAGGGAAGAAAGGGGAAAAGAACGTTAAACAACCTAAAATTAATGAAAATAGTTATAGGTGAGATAATTAATTCCTACTCTTGTAATTTATTCCTACTTTGTTTTTATGTTTTAAAAACGAATTTTTTATCCTTTAAATCAGACACTGTTCGAAGCTCCAAAACCTTCCAAGAGGCTACAATTACTGATATTGAAAAACAAATTAAATCCTGGTTTAACCACTCCTCCGACAGAGTGAAATCTAAGGAATCCATCACATCGAAGAAAATCTAATTAAGCTCTATTTGAAGATTAATTACTAATTATAGCCTTTTCTTTTAACATATAAAATTACAAATTAGTGTACATAATTCATTAGTAACTGAATGTAAACATTAATTTTTAAAAATGTTAAACGTTATTTTTAGCAAATGTACCTAAATCATGAATTTTAAAATTAAATTGTTTAACAATTTAATAAGCGTGTGTACATTTTTTGCATATTTATGAAAAGCTTAGGATATCTCTATAATGTCCAATTTAATATTCGTTGGACGTTCTATGGATTTTTGTGGATATACTATGTACATACCTGGGGAAAATATAAAGTTTTTATTACTTAATTTAATGTTCTCAGAATATACCTGGGAGAAAACGGGATATCCCAAAATTAAATCCAATATCCCTAGAATATTCCTAGCACCAAAATAAGAACTAATGAAATTCCCTCCAAAGTCCGTGGGATATCGGTTAACCGTCTCAACTTTCCTCTACCGGATGTCTTGGGGATAAGGATACTGATGACATTTGGTTACCCGATGGACATCCCCAAATCGACATTTCTTGTTTTTTGGATATCATATGGATAACATAAATCTCCCAACCTGAGGTCCCTGGAATGTCATAGGAACCTTTTGTGTTTGCTGGGCAGTGTTTCAAAATCGACTTTTTTGTGCCAAAATTAAATTTCAACAAAATATAATGAATGTGTATATATTATTGATCACTGTTTTTAGCTCAGTCCGAAAATATAAATTATATTCTGGTAACTGCCACCAGGGGGCCAAACGTTCCCCTTTGGGAATTTTGTGGAATTTCTTGAGTCAATGTGTGTAAAGGCTTCTGCTAAACGTAAATTTAAAATTCGGTGAAAATCGGTTGTACAGAAGTTCTGTAAAATGCGCTCAAAGTTCAAATTTGATCAAAATATGGCATATTCAAACGGCCTTTTTCCAAAATGTTGCAAGTAGTTGCAGAAAAAATCATCATAATTTGGTAGAATAAGTTCCGCATTATAACTTTCAAAAAGTCCGAGTGCGAAGTTGCGCGAAGTTTTCAAGATATATACATTTTTATAACTCCGAAAAACATTTTTTGAAAACGCAATTTCGACAGGTCTCTGTTCATCTTGTTTTCCTTCTTTCCACTACAAAATATTCTACGCCTGATAAACTTCTATTTCATCCTCCTGTTAGTAGGATTTTGCTGTGCGCATGCTCTCGCAGAAATTGATTTAGATTGTCTCACATGTCTTGTTCCTATGTAATTTCATACAATTTAAAATTTTAGATACAGTCGTTTCATGAAGGAAAAAAATAAATTAAATTAAACAAAACTAAATCATTTTAATTTTTGCTTTTTCTTTGTTTAACAACTTTAGAACAGGAACCTACAATAAATTGAAAGTACCATTTGCCGATTATTATAATCAATATAAATGAAGAAACACACATTTATTATCATGTATTGTGCATTTTGAACAAATTACGTTGAAATAAGTAATGAAATGAATACTTCATTTTTGAAAACAAAAAATACTCGTGTAACAACAAGTAAAATTAATAATAAATAAAAATACACTTTCATTATTTGCACGAGTTAAGTTTTTAATTGATTTAAGTAAAATTAAGAAAATATTATTTAAAAATGTTCCTCATTTTCCAAAATAAGACCAAGACCTTGCATATCCGCATGTAAATCAAATGAATCTTCCAAATCGATGTCGAACTCTTCACCAGCATTAGCGCATGGCGGTTGCAAAAATTCTACTTGATAACTTTCTTTCAACAAAAGAATAACAGCCAAAGGTAGTGGTTTGTTTTTATTTTTTATCTTTCTTTCAACAAGCGAAAAAACTGAGATTACCGGGTCAGACGAATCTAGAGATTGGTTGAAGATGTCAAGTAGGTTATCTCTTCTGCTAGTTTTTATAGCATGGAACTCTCAATACTGGCGATACATCTGGTTTTTTGATTCTGCAGCCTGTTCGCTGAGCAATCCCAATGGTAGAGTAAAAGACTTTATTATGTCTTTTCCATGAACCAGAAGCTTATGCACGCTTACAGGCATGTAGTACCAGCCGTAACTTTCAAGGTATGTGTGAAGTGAACCTCTACAATAATCTACAAATTTATCTTCGTCTACTGGTAATTCGCATGATATTGCGACGAGAATTACGTGCAGCTGTGCTCCAATCCTTAAATGTCGGCAATATTCGACGGTTCCTTTCGTTGAACGCTCTTCGTGCTGTGTTGCCATCATAGGAAGACCCATTTCCACCCGGTTTCGGAAAGTCAACCCTAAGTGCCAATTGGGACAACAGTTTCTCTTAGACATCTCTGTTCGGCCTACGGTCGCGACCTATTAATCAATCAATTAGCCTCCTCCGTGCTCTGGCATAGACTTAAAGTTCTCGACCCTCCGAAGTATTTCGTCTCCGACGTCCAGAGGTCCATGTCTCAATTCTTCTGGGACAGTTTCCACTGGATCTCGGAGAAAAAACTTACCTTCGATAAGAGGTGTGGTGGTCTCGGTCTTGTCCACATTGAAACCAAAATTAAAGCATTTCGCTTAGCCCTCTGTGCCGACCTAGTAAACGCCAGCGTTCCCAAGCTCCCGCACGTTATAACCGCGGAGGCTGTCTTGAGGGGCCTGCGACCTTCCTTAAACTCAATTTCCGACATTTTTCTTTCCATTTTACCTCTGGGTAGTCTTGGCCGCACGGTCTACGCCTCGTCTACGTGGGCTGAGTCGCCAATCGTGTTGCAAACTGACGATCTCTCTTTCGATACTGTCGGAAATCTGCCGATTTTCGACAACCGTTTCATCCTTGACCCGGGCGGTGCCCCTTTTAGCACCGTCCTTCATTCTCGTTTTCGTTTCTGCAGATCGCTGTCGCGTCCGAGACCTCATAGATCCTCTTTCCAACGCGTGGTTTCGCCTAGGAGAAGCCATTCCAATGTCCCATCCTTCTCGTTTTATCATTCACGCCTATAAGGCGATAGTTGACGCCATCATAAAGGCTTTCCCGAATCTCTTCAACGCCAATGGCTGCATTCATGCCACTAACGACCCATCCTCCATTTTGAAATTCAATCTAAGGGCCTCTACTTATTTCGGAATAAAATCTTTAAAACTTACTGATTTTACACTGACCCGGACTATTTATCAACTCCTTGTTCACCACGACTTTATTCCTCCCAAACCTTTTTCCCCTATTAATATCGCGAATGGCTTTTACGGTCGGAGAGTCTCTCTGACGTGGATGGTTTCGCGGGTGTCCAGTCTAACAACGCGCATGGAAAACGCCATTCAGTGGCGCCTTCTACACGGAGCACTGCCTTCTCCCTCTCGGCTGTATCATTTCCCGGACGGTTGCGATACCCCGTCGTGTCACTTCTGCCCGGCTTTGGGTGACCTAAGTCATATTTATTTAACTTGCCCTCTTGTTGAAGGTGTAACTGAAATGGCTTTTCTTTGGATCGAAGAGCTTTGTGGTCATAGGCACTCAGCTTGTGATTATTGGCTGCTCGTCCAAAACCGGGATAATAAATTTTGTAATTTCATCTTCATCATAATTAAACGTGTGCTTTTAGAGTACTACTATTCCTTTTCCAAAGAAAATATAATTATTTTTGAAAACTTTTCGATTAACGAAAAAACTGCAAATATTTTTAATAAAATTAAGCGCATTGTGATAAGCCGTGTCTTAATACTCAAAGAACGTGAACCTAGTCAAGAAGCCTTTCTAAAAGAACTTGGCATCACAAAGAACTTACCCTAAGTAATTTCTAAATTAAACTGTATGTTAACCATCATTATTTTGAAATATTTGTTTTGTAGTATTGTTTGAAATCGTTGATAATTAAAGCTTTTCTAAAACTCTTCTCTTGAATTTCTCTTTTACGCTTTTGAAAGATTTGCTTTTTCTCGTCCCCGTCTACGCGCCAACATCTTAAACCGTCGCAGTTTCGATAGCCAAGGTGAAGGCAGAATTCTAGACATCGTATCCACGCGTGAAGTGGACTTATTCCGTATTTGAGGTTTTCAGGTTTAGGGGTGAACGTGTAGTTAGAAATATTGTTGAATTGAGATGGGGTAGCTCAACAAATGGGACACGATTGTTGAGATTTCGTTCCGGTGACGATGCTCAATACCTTTCCATCAATGATAGTAAAGGCTAAATCATATTCGACCGATAACTTTTTATCTGTTTTAAAAAAAATTCTAGTGGTGAAAGAGCCTTTATTTCTTCATCGACTCGGCACTTTTCTTCTTTAATTACATCCGCCGTCTCCTGGCAGAAACTAAGTCGTAAAGGTCGACAATATCGAACAGATTGGGGCGTTTGGTTATTCCATAAGACGTAACCATTTTCAGACTTAAACTGAAGTGGAATAACGGTGGTGGCGAACAATCCCTGGTCGTCGTTATTTGCGTTCTCATACGAAAACGACTGTTTGTACTGAGATTGCCCTGTACTCCCATCAAAGTGTAAGAGTGAATTTCTGCTCTTCCATATGTAACATATCGAAATACTGACTTAAAACTTCAGCTTGTAGGTGTACAATGCGCGTAACCGTATGGTTTAAAAGGAATTGCAATGGAATCACCGCTGATGTGTCGGGTATTTGAACAGGGACCCTGGGTCTGGACTCTTTTTTTATTTCGAGCACTTCACGGTACGCTGGGTATAAATCGATACCATGGGATTTTGCCTTCAAAACCTTTGTCAAAGGTTGGTCAGACAAGGTATTTGATAATACTGAAATGTCCCTTTTTTGTGTGCGAGGACGCATCAGTGAAAAATCCTTAGTTAGCCTTCCAGTGGAACTAGTGCTGGGTTCGGTACAAATATCTTTGCTAACCGAGGTTTTTTCTAGTGTAATATTGGTGAACGTCTTACTTAACCAATCCGCATTCTTTGTCAGGAAATGGTTTTTGATGCGATGGCTGCTTTTGTACTTGTTTAGAAACTTTGTTTTTAAATTTTTTATTTTCTTAACTTGTAACTTTAATCCTGCTTCATCTAGTGTTAAATGTTCTGGATCCTTGATAAGTTCTAAACAAAGGCGTAATTCCTCTGCGAAATCATTTCCCTTCAGGAAAATCTCGACTAGATCTCTATTCTTAACCACTTGTGATTCGCAAGTAGAAACACAAACCTCATTAGTTCTTAATTCCGACATTCCAGCGTTGAATTTAATTTTAAAAATAATGTTTCAGAGCTTAGGAGGTGTTTAAAAACAAATTTATATTGGACAAACAGTTAAAGAAAGTGGTGATTTCGAAAAAGTTAAATTCAATGGGTACATGACGAACACAAAATTAAGAGTTGAAACAAAACTAGTAACCACTGCACACATCACTTACTTGGTTTGCAATATTTACACTGTTTAAAAGCACGATTTGCTTTAAGTATAGTTTCTACTAACTGTGAAACGCAAAGACTCGATTGTGTCAATAAGTTAAAAATAACAGACAGAAATAAACTAAAAAAAATTCCATTGTAATAATATTTTGTTGGCATTAGATTTGTTAGTTTAATTTTTGCCTTCATGAAACTACTGTATCTCAAATTTTAAATTGTTGGAAATTACATGCGCAAGCGCACAGCAAAATCTTAAAAACAGGAGGATGAAATAGAAGTTGATCCGGCGTAGAATATTTTGTAGTGGAAAGAAGGAAAACAAGATGAACAGAGACCTGGCGAAATTGCGTTTTCAAAAAATGTTTTTCGGAGTTATAAAAATGTATATATCTTGAAAACTTCGCGCAACTTCGCACTCGGACTTTTTGCAAGTTATAATGCGGAACTTATTCTACCAAATTATGATGATTTATTTTGCAACTACTTGCAACATTTTGGAAAAAGGCCGTTTGAATATGCCATATTTTGATCAAATTTGAACCTTTGAGCGCATTTTACAGAACTTCTGTACAACCGATTTTCACCGAATTTTAAATTTACGTTTAGCAGAAGCCTATACACACATTGACTAAAGAAATTCCACAAAATTCCCAAAGGGGAACGTTTGGCCCCCTGGTGGCAGTTACCAGAATATAAGTTACATTTTCGGACTGAGCTAAAAACAGTGATCAATAATATATACACATTCATTATATTTTGTTGAAATTAAATTTTGGCACAAAAAAGTCGATTTTGAATCACTGTGGGTTGGTAATGAAATATTAAAAAAGAGGTAAAAATACTAATTACATGATATCATCCTTCGATATCGATTTTTCGACCAAACTTAAAACATAGTATGTATATGTACACGTTTAAGCAATATTCGGAGTGTTAAGAATAAAATGGTCGTAGAAGAGAAACAATTTTCAATCTCATTTTACGATTTCATACTTACTGCTTTTTGAAACTACCTAATACCATTACTTACATTGTTACGATATTGTAAAATAAATTTGTTGGTTTGCTTAAAAATCTTTAATAATGAACCACAATTGATTTTTAAGCCATCACATAAATTTTTAATTAAACATTTTTGTAATGCGATATAATTAAGTTTAATTCAATTTAGTTAAAATAAATTAATTTCATTTATTTAAACAATTTAGTGTAATATTCCTAAAATAAAAAATATTCATTACATTACTTAAATTTTATTTGTCGTATAACAAAAATTTTACAAAATCTTATGATTATGGAAAACTGGCTAAGCCTTGTACATATAACTAAGTTTTAAAGTAAAACCCACTATTGCACAGTTTGAAATATTTAATTTGCGCGCTACGCACGTTTCGACTCGATCGCACGAGTCAGTGCCTGAGGAAGACTCGTGCGATCGAGTCGAAACGTGCGTAGCGCGCAAATTAAATATTTCAAACTGTGCAATAGTGGATTTTATTTTAAAACTTAAATCTTATGATTTTACGAAGAAAACACATTTAACTTACATTTGTTAATATTGAATAACTAAATCAATTCACTGACCAAAGAAATTCAATCACAAAAATAACTTACGAAATAAAAAGCGCAGATTTGGACGAAGAGATGTTCACTGAAAGATTATTGACGGAAGTTGTAACTTGTTGAGCGACTGATCTTGTTCGTATGAGGTCATGCCGTTTATATGCTCTTGGAAAATTCTTTCACGTGTGCCAACATTGACGAGATAACAACAACCGTTCAATCAGAATATTGAATTGCCAGAATTCTAGTAATTCGTACTTTAGCCAAAGAATAATTTGATTCGTTATGACATGATTAAATTGATGATCCGTCTCTTCAATCATTCATTCGGAATTATAATCATGTGGGAAGTGGATGAACGTCGCCAGCTCTTGTCTCATTTTTTTGCATTGATAAATTACAAACGAGTAAATGAATTGGCATGATTCATAATCGGGTCTCAACGGCGCTAACACGAACTTCATTTGAAAATTGTTTTGTTGCTTGTAGCTAGGAGCAACAAACACAGCACCCCACACAAGGAGAACGCAACCCGTCGAAAGTCGTGCATTTTCATGTGTACATTTTTCATTGGTAAGAGGCTTCAGCGCCTGCTGCCGTCGGAAGGAGAAAATTCGGAAAACGTTCATCGTAAAGGTTCGTCCAATGAAATTTGTACACAGCACTGCGTTAACGTGTTTAAAGGCTAGCTGTGTTCTCCTTGCGTTTGTTGCTCCTAGGTTACAGCTACCTCGTATATCTCAACGTCTTAAATCTATCGTGGCTCTTTGACGGCTATACGAACTTCATTATAACCTTTTTTCTATACAGCTATGTCTTTCACTCTCTTCTATATAATTTACATTTTAGGCTGATTGAAAGCTTTTTTTAGAGTACAATGGCGCTGGTTGTTATGCGAAAATAGTAGTGTATAAATATTTAATGTATAATTTATTGCGCCGCTTTTTCCTGAAATGTCTATAAAAAATTCAACCAAATTGGTAAGTAATCTTTCCTAATTCTAAATTTTAATTTATTTCATTTGAAGATTTTGCAATGAAAACGGACCTGCACAGCGACGCATCAATTTAATTTATTACGAGTTATTTTATAATATTTCGCATATTTAACACGGACAACTTTTCTAAGCTTTTATTGTATTAGCCTGCTTAAAATAATTAAGGATAACTATAATCTACAACTTTTAAACAAATGGTTATAACTGGCTCTTTGAAAAACTAATCTTATTTGATGTTAAATGTAATAAGTATACCTCAAACGATGATTTCAAAAATAGCTTCTTTGCTGGAAAGTGTAAGTGTTTCATAAGTTGAAGAAAAAGTATGGGATTAACGAATGTACTGTGGTTTCAAGATAAAGTAATTCACTAACGTAATAACGTTTTGCACAATTGTTTTGTTAAAAATTTCATAGCCCACAATCAAGATGGTTATTTCGCTATAAAATGTTCCAGATTAAATGCAGAAGTAAGTTATATCTCCTAAAACTAAATATTATAATCTTCACAAGAACATTTATGTTTTTTGCCGAGGAAATATCAGACTAAGTCTCAAACTTTATGAGTGTCTCCAAATTCATCTCACATTCAACTGCTCATATTCCTGATTCAAATGTCCTGTCAATTTTATAAATTAAACTAAAATTCTATCCTAGTTGTTGATGATTTTCTCCAATTTGTTTTAAAGAAAGTAAGTATATGAAGTAGCAGTAGATTTTTTTATCAGATAAACGAAGTGGTTATTACCTCCATAGAACCTCTGTAGATTCATAGCGTGGAGATATACGAGGTAGTTGTAAAAAAATAACAACGTGCAAACGAAGTTGAGGCTCGAGAATAAATTAAACCAGAGAGATTGACATCATGACATTTTCTCGTTCTCCATTCACTTGTACTTAATTGCCGTGTAAGAGAAAACTTAACGTGACCAATTTTGTTCTCAAAAACTTGTCATATCAATATTTTTTAGAATTTAAAATGAAAATGAAACTCAACCTGACTCAAAAATTATCACGATATTGTTGTTTTGTGTATTATTTGGAAAATTAGCTAAAACATTAGGGGCTGAAGAAATGGGAAGCATCTCCTTTTTTTTCTAAACTTATCCTTTTCAAATTGCCATTAATATTCCATTTCCATTATTAAAATTTATGGTTCCATCAACTACTTCAAAATCGAAGCGGTGTATCTCCGAAGAATGTTTAGAGTCTTAATATATAAAAGCCCAGTCTTGAATTACACAAAGGTTTTATTCCTGAAATGTATCCACATTCATTATGTAAGCCACCGACTGCTATTAGGATGATTCTAAACGAAATAGTAGCCGTAAATGAGCAATTTTATCTCGCCTTTATGAGTCATTTGGACAATACCTTTAAAATTCGGGTAGTCTTACACAATTTTCTGGATCGAGCTGAAAAGGAAAATGTTTATATGAGTGATCTCGACTTTCTAAACGAATAATTCATAACCCTGAAACTTAAGAGCATTTACAGCTGTTAGACTACTCCTTTAAAATAAATTGAACGATTATTATTCATTCCCCTTTTTCTAGCTTCCCACAACAATAAAACAATTTCTTAATTATTTTCAGCTGATCAAGATTTCTGTTACTTTTCCAACGGAGCGGTCCCCATGTCTTCATGCTTGTTTTCCCCTTAATATCAGTTTGGCGGTAGATTTGAAATTCATTTGGTTATTTTTCCTTTAAGGTTTTACCCCTAAAAGTAGTTTCGAGTTCAACTAACATTTCATTAAGTATATTAGGCAGTTTTTTTTAAATACTCTCAAATATACTTAAAACGTATTGATTGTTGGATATCAGATCAAAAAGGAAGTGTGTCTACCTTATTCTACAAATAATAGCTACAATAATAAATACTACTTTTATCTTAGGAATTGAACTAATTATTATTATAGTGGAGGAAATGTAAAAACTCAAGGTGTAGTCCAATACAATAATTTGACTGTTGATGTTTAGTATGATTCGAGTCTAGCCGAGTGTAACACCTGGTTCCGTAATCTTCCCGCATACCCGTGGTTTGGACCGAATCCATCCCGAGCATGCAGGGGAAAATTAATTTTTTTACAAATAAAAGAGTATTTTTAACCTACTTTCTAGAAAGTGAAATTTTAGCAACGGCACTTCCGGTTGTACTGAATCTAGTTCTTTTGGCTAAATTTATACCTTAACGTAATCAACCTTTATTATTTGTAAGCGCGGGAATTGAATTTTTGAAACGGCCATCCACTTACGTATGGAAGGAGCCATTGTCGACTAAAGCTACGCAAATTTTGTTATTAATTTTAAGTTTAGCGAGAATTGGAAGTTTCCTAATATTATTACTCGTTCTGGCAATGGGAACTGCGCTCGCGTTTAAGGAGGACGTTAGTGTTCGGTTGGCTGGAGCCCCGGGTACGCGTTTCCCTGGTTCTGAGCCAAATAAGTAGGTTGTAATTACGGTTGGTATTCTCATGGCCGTTTCCTCTAGGAAAAGAATTAATACGGGGAGGAGGGTTGGTTTTAGCGGGCAATGACTTTGATAATGCATGCGTGGTCGCCGCAGTGGAGGCATATACTCCTTGACCACTTTCGGAATTAGCGGGAGGCTTACTACGGGTCTCTGTCCGGCTTGGAGGGACGGTCCGAGTTAAACTGCGAGGTAGCGAGAGCCTTCGTAAGTAATGACATAAATGTCGACGAATAAGTCTGATTTGGGCCGAAAGTGGGAGCGCCTCTGTCAATTTACGCATTAGCGCCTTGCATCCTATTGTCTATGCGTTCTAGAATTTTGTCATCACTAACACTTTATTGAAATTCACCCGATAGAGCCGCTGCGAAGTCGTTGAAAGACGCGAAAGCGGGCTTGGCGGAAAACCATTCAAAAGCGCTACCTGTGAGCATGGTTGTTAGCCAATGTTTTAAAAAATACGATTTCGGGACAATCCCGGGACAAGCGAATCTGCCTATAGCTTTTACCAAAATTCTTTGGTGTTTCCCTCCGTTAGGGCTCCAGAAAAAGTAGGGGGTGACACTGCGCGGACCAGAGATGGGCACTTTCTGCTCTTTATACTCAGTCACGATCCCAAACTCAAATCATTTCACAAAATATCTGATTACGCCTCTAAGATGAGTTTCCATACATATTTTTCGTTGACTATTTCTTAAAATGATATTTAGGTCTAAATCTACCTAAGTTTGAGATTTAAATTAAATAACTCAGAAAATCAAATAATGAACAATAATAATCACGAGTAATGTAAAAAATACTGCTGTGAATTAATATTTATTTGACTTGTGAGCGGCGTTCATTACGCGAACATATCGAATGGATTCGTAATCGAAAAAATACGTTTGTTATCTGACAAACTCGTTTTGTATGCGCAGATAAAAAAAATTATACAATAAATGACCCTTTACAATCGTTTATATTTGCCAAAAAATCATAAAATTATTTGTGAATTAAAGAACAAAAAAATAAACGCAATATTTTGGGGATATTCTTTTTAAATATTATCATTTCGATATTTACTATCAGGATAAAAATGGCTTTCCTCTCTTTAAAAAATATGAGTTAATACGGCATACAAAATAATCGTAAGAATTGACGGTATCGGTTAAATTTTGGTAAGGTCGCAGTAATCAGATTTCAACGATGGAAACCGGCGAAGATTTAGGTCGTGCTAGTACTCCTGGAGACCAATCAAACAATATTTCCTCAGAGCCTAAGTCCACAACTCCGCCAAAGGAAAAATTAATTAAATGTAATTATTTTACAACAAAGTTTAACTCCGGAAATTTTGGAAAATATAGACTTAATACCTATTTTGATTATAATGGATCGATTCGAATTGCCCGGGTTCCAATAAAGTGCTAACATGTAAGCTATGCAAGCAAGAGAAAAGAGGAGATGGAGATGGCAACTTTGAACGGCACATACAGGTACGTTCGCATAGTTGAAAATACGACCAACTGACAGTTGGAAGGGGCCTCAGTATCATTTGGAAATTCAGTTTGAATTTCAGTACCTTCGTTACCTTCGGTTTCGTGATCACATATCTGACTGGTCATAATCAGAATGTGGAGTCTTTCGCGTGAGACTAACTAAATTCAAATGATTATATGCCGTTTAATGCGAGCCTTAATGCTACGTAGGCCAACGAACCAGCAGATGTAAATTTAACCGCAATTAGCCTTGAATTTAATTAATTTTCATATTTTAGAAAGTACATAAAGAAGTTTCGCTCATTCCACGTGTCCACAGCGAAGAAAATAACTCGCGCTTTCTGACAAACTATGGGTAACTCCAAAACAAGTCGAAAAGATTTCACTAACGTCACCTCAACAATTACGCATTAAGCAGTGTATGGTCGATTTAGTGGCTGTTGACGGACTTCCACTCAGCTTCATTGAAGGAACAGCTTTTAAAGCTTTCATAAGCATGTTCCTTCCCTACATGAATTTACAAGTGCGACGAACCATAACAAGAGATTTAAGATCCTTCGTTTCAAAAGGCATTAGACCTACATTGAAGAATTCGCTGCGCGACGTATCTTATCTACACCTGGAGCTCTCGAACGAGAGAAGCCGTGCTTGGGGTCAAATGTCAGTTTATTAATGACCAGTTCCATCTTGAACGTCGCACCCTGGCTTCTACCCATTTCCGCGAGTCACATACAGGAGAAAATATTCTTACGAAACTAGAGCAAATTCTTAGCAATCTAGGCATTCCATCAACCCAGGTAGTTTTATAATTGTAATTTAAGTTAAATATAGATAGCGGCTTTGCTAAATTTATCTCCCTTAACCATGTACTAATTTAGATAGTTACAGTTTGTGTGGATAACGCAAGCAACATGATTAAAGCGTTTAATCTTCAAGCGCTTTATTCGGAACCCTGGGAGGATTCGGATTCAGAGGATGATTCTATCGAGAAATTAGATGAAGGTAAATCTATTACTTATGTTATAGCCAGTGGCGTAACTAAGGACTCCCAGACCTCTCAAGGTCCCGTGACATTTTCACAAGCTAGGGGGTTCTTTCGTTTAAAGTATTAATTTTTAAAAATATTTAATTTATTATAAATATTTTCGTTTATGACCATGGTTGACTAAATTAATAATTATTAAAAACAAAAGATCTGCTACTTCATGGTTTGTTTTAATAGTTCTTTCTATAAAATCGGGGGGCAAGGAAATGGGGTGAGGAAAAGCATGTTCCCGACGCGTCATGAACGACGTCATAAGCCGCGTTTGCCAGAACATTTTTAACGCTCGACGAAATTCTGAAAAAACTTTTTAAGCGGCTTATAAGTTATTTATTTATTTATTAATTAAACAAAACAAACTGCTCAAAAAGCCAGAACTTGGGCTAATTTTGAGCATCAAAGTGTAAATATTTTTATACAATATGAAATAGTATACAAAGTAATGAATTACATAAAACAGACTAAAAATATGTTGTATGATATTTTTATGGAAATAACCAAGTGAAATCTTTTAGATTAACTTTTTGAATATTGTGTTAAGGGGCAAAATTCAATATTTTATATACAAATTAGGTTCTTCATAAATTTTTGTGCTATAAAGGTGTGTAAAATTGAATTTATTCAAAACTTAGCTAAGGCTTAGTAATCCTAGGGTAAATGACAAAGCTTGAATAGATTAAAAATGTTAAACTAAGTACTTATTTTTTATTGAATTTAACGTTTTTATTTCTAAATAACTACTGAAAGTTTAGCGACAGATAGCTCTTTCTTTAAGAGTATCGCAGGATTTTCCAGGAGTGTGTCGAATGATTTTTTAGATAAGACTTCCTTGTGTTTTTGTTGCGCTCCATGTTCGGGTCTTTTGTGTACACACTGGGCCATCAGGTAGAAAGGCTTTATCTTGGCATTTGCAATCTAAAATATACCAGAGTACAGCTCCAACGTGCTTACAATATCCGCTAACTCCGGGTTTACAGCCCCACAAAACTGATTCAACTAACACAGTTTGCGTACTTGATTTAACAGCAACATCATATTTAGAATGCAGTGGAATGAACCTTCAACTTTGCTTTTAATGAATATGCTTGTAGTAGCAGTTGAATTTACACTGGAGCGTGATGTTTAGTAAACTAATTTTTTTAGAAAATCTGTGCCACTATATCTTTAGCTGTTTGGTCCAAATTTCTACTGGCAATGTATATAACTTTAGCTTTATCGCACTTCTTTCAGCTAAAATTACCAACATCATGGTTATTGAAAACGTTTCAAATGTATATAGATTTATTGTCGAGTTCATTATCACAATACCAAGGGTAATAAAAAATTGTTAGCACACAGCTCCAGTACTCTTGTAGACTAGATTAATACTATAAACTGCATTTGTTTTGACCTAGGCTTAGCCAACAAGGTCAAAATCTGGGCATTAATTTATCTTCATCGTGCTCTAAGAGAGGGATTTCTACAAAAAAATTTATTATTAATTATTATGTAATAATAGAAAAGTAAAATAATCGACTGACTTACTTTTAATTAATATTTGGTAATCATATACGACGTGAAGCTCTCTAACTCGAACATTGCCCTAGGTTAAAAAAAATATCCCTAACCCCCCCAGTAAATGACGTTTTCGTGACGTGCTGGGACCCATCTCTAACAAGTTGGGCAAGCATAAAAAATTTATAGAAAGAACTATTAAAATAACTCGGGAGCTTTCCTAAAGGGCCCTTTTGAAATTCTGCGGGGGGGGGGGGGAATTTGTCGTTATGCCACTGGTTATGGCTTGCTAATTTGAAATACACTGTTAGGTAAATGGTTGACAAACCAAAGCATTATCCTAATACAAGTCACGTTTATATCCGTAAAATCGTAAATTTAGCATGGAACGACGAAAGTTGGATTGTGGTACAAGACACAGTCACGAGGGCCAAATGGAATCGGTTAAGCTGCGTTGCCCACACTCTGCAGCTAGTAGTAGTAAACAACCTTACAAATGACTCCTCGTCCAAGTCGGGGTGCCAGTACGTCAACGGAGTCATAATGTTTTTTCGAAAGTCGACGAAATGGACCGAAAACCTTCGATCGAAAACAGACGGTCTGGACTTAGTTTGCAAAGTAAAAACGCGCTTTAATTATTTATGTTTTGCAATGGAGCGTTTATTAAGGGTATATTGTAATATTAATAGTAGAAAGTTTCAGGTGATTTGACATTTGGAAGTTATCTTTCATTTTCTTTTTAAACCTGTAATGAAGTCGGCAATTACAAAAACCATTATGGAAGCAATCAATTCTAAAGAAACTTCATTGGTGAGCCATGGCATAAAGAGTCCACCCTCACCTGGATTGTTTGCATAAATAAGGGACTTCAAAAATTTGCTACTACCACTGAAAGATGCAACAGACTGCTTTCAGGGAGATGGACCACAAATTGCGCTTGTGGTTATGAAGTTATTGGAAACTTTTGACAATATTTACAACAACACCACAACCAAATTTCCAGAACTCAGAAATAATATCTTGAAAGATCCCATGTAGCACAAAGCAGTCGGCCCGATCGCTACGATTTTCACCTCTTTTCCGACTTATTATTTGTGGGTAGCTCAGCTGGTAGTTTTTTAGTCGGCCCAAACGCTACGATTTTGGTAGGGACGACTAGTTGGGACTAAGTCGGGGGTGGTGTCTATACACTACTAGGCGATTAGTCGGGATGTCCTACCCGCGCCATGGTTGGCCCGACTAATAAAAGTAACACAAACTGGTCGACAGCATATTGACCTCTTTTCCGACTTATTATTTGTGGGTAGCTCAGCTTGTAGTTTTTTAGTCAGCCCTACTGTTGGCCTTTTCTAAATATACAAATTAACCGCCAGTAGATCTTTAGTTGGCCGACATCTAAATGCTGGTTTTCACACCTAAGAATTCGATATTGGCCTACAGTATTATCTGATAGGTCATTTTAGTGCCGAGCCTTCAGTATGATGGATACCACCCAAAATTGTCGGGATGTTCTATCCAAGAAAAGGTTGGCAAATTATCTCCCCTAAGAAACTGCAAACAATTTCCATTTAATTATAAAATTTATTTCTTGATTTTTATGAAAATTAATTTATTGCAAAACTAATTACTTAATAAGAGTATTTTATCATATAAAATAATATTCTTCTGAACTTTTATTTAGCTTAAGTCAAATATAATTTTTAATGAAAGTTTGGTTTAGATGCAAAGGTATAAGTTTAAGTTAATAGATTGTACACTTCACAATATAGCAAAAATAATCAAAAACTTAAGAGACTTCCAGTTGGTTATTTCTAGGAGCTAAATCGTTACCTGTGTATAAAAAAATGGTAGCATATGTCTTAAAAACTTTCAAAAATCAGGAATATACAGTAAAATTAATACAAACCTTTTTTTTAACAATTTCGTCAAAAAAATTCAAATCAATTAAAGAAAACCGTAAATAAATTAAAAATTCTTAAGAATAATAATATTTTGATATTACAGGACAGATCACCCACTTTTAAAATAAAATTGAAACTTTCAGTCGAAACACCATCTTATAACGATTACACGTTAATTGTCTTTCGCCGGCTCTTTAGCTTATTACTAACATCATCAGCTGAACTATATCCAGATAAAAATATTACTATAAAATATTTTGAATCAATATTTGGTAGATAAATGTAGGAAATCTGAGTACACACCTGAATAATTATGATTATTTCGCTTAACTATATAACAAAGCATAGGTAAATGATTATTTGATAAAGCAAAGGCTTAAATTTACCAGTCACGGACACGTTTAATCGTTTACGACTGTCTTGTTTTCAAACAAATAATAGCTCTTTAAAGAAGATAATAACTCACTGTTATCTTTCAACTTCTTAAATTAAAAAAATTATCTAAATTATCATTAGAAGTATTTACACCATAGAGATATAAATTTAACACGGTCGAATAATGTAAAACTTAAACTTTTGGCCACGACATGCAGCAAGCAGATACCGGCTTTCCCCTTCTCTCTCAGAGTCCTGATTTCTGAGTATCACGTGGTACGCACGGAAAGATATTTGTATGGTAGAAGGCTAACGAACTTTAGATCCCCCGTTTGAAATAGACGCTACCAACAGGTGGCAGGTCAAAACTGTTATAACTCGTAAATTAAAATATGATGAATATCAATAAAATTAATCACATTTATTTATTATTTTAACTTATTTGAATAGATTGTTGTAATAAATTTTACTTTTTAAATATAGATGTCGCTTATATGAGAAAATCTTGCGCTATTTTAAAATAAGGATAAAATAAATGTCTGACCTGTCGGTAAAGCCAACTATATAAACGTGTCTAGTTATATGGGTGGCAAATTGTCGTTGAAACTTAACCAAATAGCATATCCTCTATCTCATTTTAGCCACTCTCAATCTAGTCAGAATCTAATTACAGAGTCGGTAAAACCGTCAATAAATTGAGTCGACAATTACCTATTAGCAAATCAGTTCATAATCCAAATTTTAGGTACATTTATTTAACGTCGGCCGATATGGTCCCGTGATCAGGTAATGCTGACATCTACATCGTTTTAAGGAACTAATTCTTGATATTGATGCTTGCCTTTCATCCGGTTTGTTGTCAATTTTATGATTTGTTCACTCTTTATACATTCTTAAGAAAACGTTTTATCTTATATTGACCTTTTTCTTTAATTAACTTGGTAAATTATTTAACATATATTGTATCATTAGAATCGTTACAGCTAAGCTAATAAATGGTTGTACAAAGGATTTTAACTCAGTAAAACACTTAGGACGCACAAGGTCTAGCATATTACTTCAGAGCACATCACTTGTCGATAAATAAGTCCAGTTTATGACGTTAATGGGAATATAATTACAGATCTTGCCCGTTATTTGATTTCACTACTTTTATGGCCTAGAGTAATATAGGACGTTTTTCTTTAAAGGACCTTGAAATTTTTAACCGAATAGTTTTTGGTTGGATTTAACTCCTTTTTGTTTATAACCATAGAAGTGAAGTTATTATAATACCTTTAATCGTAACAAAGCAGAAATAATGTTTATAAACAAAATTGGAAAGTGAACTTTTACCTATTTCGAATATTGAGAACTGCCTAGCTCTTTCGCCAACATTGTGTACGTTTAGATATTGTTTACTTTAATTATTTGAAAACGTGACGTCATTATGCTCTTTAAATCATTTTTTAATGTTAATAAATAGGCTTGTAAGATTGTTATTAAACTTAACACGTTTGGTACTGTGTTTATTACACATTGGCATGGTTTATCGCCCTCTGGTGGCACACTGCCCACTAGGGATGCAACGGTTCCACTTTTTTGGACTATCTCGGTTCCGGTTCTTAAATTTTTGCTTTATCGGTTCCGGTTCCGGTTCTCAAAATTTAGAACCGATTGTTTCTGGTTCCGAAACGGTTCCTATACGGTTCCAGTGTGTTTAGTATTAATTAATGTTAAATACACAAGCAATTCTAATTAAGTTAAAGATAAATAAAATCCACCACATTTATTTATTTAGAATATAAAATTTGTTTTTGATAAATTATATTTAAAAAATAATAGCTTTCTCAGTGACGTAGCTATGAGTTCGGGATCCTCCCGCGAAACTGTTTTCATTATAATAATTAAGGCCAAGTCGCGACTATCGCCATCTAGAGTTCGGGCTAACATGTATCGCCTTCTACAATTAGATTTAACACGTACTTGCATGTTAAATATATAAAACGGTTAAAAATGGCTTTAAGCCCTAAGTGAAACGATTAAGATAAATCACGGCAATCAGCGTCTGGAGCATTAAAAACAAAGGTTCTGGTAGATCTCGGAAGTCGGGAGTTCAGAGTCCCAAGGCCGACCAGAATCGCGATCTAGATGACTTAATGTAAAATAATAAAAAAAATATTGCTTCTATTCTCTCGTAGTGAATTCTCACGGTTACATGAATGAATGAATGAATAGTTTATTTGATTTGCGTACAATACGCACCCTTTTAGATCAGGGCGGCTCCGCTTTGGGGAGCACAATCAGTTATCATGAATATACAAAATATTATTACATATAAATTGAGATATATAGTTATAGAATTCACACAAAAAAAATCAAGCAGTCACAAAAGAGTAAACAAGAAAATCTAGATTTTGTCACTTCCCCTGCAAGATCTCACGTTTCTTCCAGAGCCATTTATTCAGTAGATGCTTCAGAAGTGATGGCTTCCAGTTAGTTATCGTGAAACCAAGAAGGGCTTTCTAGGGCAAATGAAAAGACGACTCTCTCCAATCTTGAACTTCCTCAAAAACCTCCATGGCCGGACATTGAAGTAAAACGTGTTCAAGGGTCTCCTTATCCGCTCCACACTGTACACATTTCGGCGAACAGCCAAATAGTTGTTCGCAACGTTCGCCTGTCATTAGAGCGCCCGTCCGAGCTTGAAATAAGAGTCCACTGCAGAAACAGCCGTCGTAGAAATCTTCCGGACTAGGTTTAGCTTTGGCTTTATAAATCTGTAGGGACCTGTGTCCCGCTACTCTATTCTGCCATTTAGACTGCGCGTGTCTGCGAACATCTGTGTCAACATAACTATTCCATTGGACCTCCGTTGTCGCTATATGTCTCTCCGTATCAACTCCGTAGCCTCGATGAAGAACCGCTACTTTTCTCATCGTTTCAAGATGGAGGGGTGGGGGGATGATATACTTTAAAGTTTTGGGGAGATATTGCCTTCCCTTCCGCTCCTCATTTCAGGGGCGTAGGAACGTTTAAGAAGTTGGAGGAGGCAAAGCTTAGGCCCCGTTGTAGAGTGAGTAAAAGTTCGCGAATGTCATTAAGGCATTAACAGTAACAACAGCTATCATACGAAGTGTATTTTAGTCTTTAGATTCAGAAACACAACTTAGTTATTAATTTACAAGGTTCAACGATCTGCTATAAAACACGTGTCTCAATACTTTTCAAACTTCAGTGTGTTACTTTCATTATGTACGTTGTTTGGATATTTATGCGACGGTTATTGTGGTAGTATTTATAAAGTTTTGGGCGTGCCTGTAGAAACATAAAGAAATATTTGAAGCAAGTAAATCATTAACTTGCCGCGCTAAATAATTGCTCGGGAGGCACAGTAGCAGTAGACGACAAATATTGTGGTCTTTGCTACATTTGTGAAATTGTTTTATTTTCCTCAGTCGGAAAACTCGACACAAACTATCGCGGATTTCCTGATTATGCAATTTTTTAAAGCAAACATTTGGAGGACGAGCCCATTTTCAATCGAGAATACGTAGAGTTATCACATAAAGATGAGCTTATATGAAGAAATAATAGTAAATTAGGAAGTTTAATTAATAAATTTCAACATACGCTAAATATTGGTAAATAAAGTTATGAAAAACTCGGTTCCGGTTCCGGTGTCGGTTATCATTTTTCTTACAAATATCGGTTCCGGTTCCGGATACGGTTATCAAATTTTTATATTATCGGTTCCGGTTTCAGTTCCGGTGCCTTGAAGTTAATCGGTTCTTATCGGTTTCGGTTTTGGTTCCGGTTATCCGTTGCATCCCTACTGCCCACTCTGACACTGGCGAGACACTTTGAACTCACTGCACCTCTTTCACTTAGAAACAACCTATAAATCAGTAGCATTCGAATGTTTAATCTATTTCTGTAATTATATTCCCATAAACGTTATAAACTTGACTTATTTATCGACAAGCCCTATGGCGGACAACCACCACCCTGACACAACACTATTGTTGTCGAACTCAGCGCCCCTTTTTTCCTTCAATCCTTCTATAAATATGTTGCATACATTGTTTTCAAGTATATCCGTCATAGCGGGCATTTTAACCTTTAAGACTATTTTTCGAACACAGCTCCACTTTTTACCTAGAATCAACCCTCAAACCTTTTGCATTAATTTTTTTAATTAATTAATTTAGAACTTCTTATGTGTTTATTACTCCATGGTTTCGTTACCGACTCGCTAAAATGGACATTTGTTGCCGTAGCTCAAGAACTATACCAGATATGAACTTCTCCTTTGGACGGACACAATGGTAGCTTAATTTAAAACTGTCTACCAAATTGCAGTAACATCGGTTCAGTAGGTTTTACTGTAGAGCGGTCTGCGAGGAGAAGATGAAAGAAGAAGAAGAAAAAGAAGAAAAATTAAGCCTTACTTTGCCCCTTTACTAAGAAACGTCGCCTAAACCCTGTTCGATGGAATTCGTATATGTTTGTCGCGTTCTTGTAACCTTTCAACCGTTACATCACTTGTTTTGATACGAACTATAATTTTTTAGATACGAGGGTGTAAAATCGGCTTCATTCTGACTCGAGATAATATAGCAAGTGCTCGGGTAGGTGCTCTACTGTATACCCGGACCTTGCATAGGGACTACCTCCCTTTTGATACACCAGCACCACAGTTGGATGGTTAATAAAGTTATATTAAAAATGATCTGCCAGAAAAAAACGACTTTCAAGGTAAAAAGGCTTAGTATAGAATATTTAATTCGTGAGAAGCCGTGGAATTGAAAAACCTGCGCCAATGATAATCCGCGCAATTAAAAACTATCTGCGCAAGTGGAAAACGGCCCATACGTAAAATACGCAAATGAAAAACGCGTTAATGGAAAACTGCGGAAATGCGATACTGTGCAAATGAAAAACCGCGAAATTGCATATGCTGTAATGGGACCTGCGCAGTTGGCCCATTACCGTTTTATCTAGCATTCTGGAATCGCGAAAGAAAACTAACATTGAAAAGAGACAAACAAATTTATAGGGGGATTTATTGGAACAAATGCGCTTATTTATAAAATATTTCTTCAAACTCAAAAAAAACATTGTTCAATTAGTGAGACAACTGCAGCTAAAGCAAATGGATTGCTTAAATAATCCCGCTTACGATTTAAGGAATTATGCTTATTTTCACATCAAAATTTAAAAATAAGGAAAATTTTTATTTTCAAATCAGTTTTCAGAACAATTTACAAAATATTCTTAAAAATTATTTTTTTAAATCATTCACATTTATATAACTTTATTTTGAATTAATTTAAATAAAAACTATTTAAATTTAAAACCGTTTTATACAGCAACAAAATAATGAAAACGGTTTCAAATTTATAAATACCATTTAAATAACAATTTAAATAACTTTTAACGCGATTTCAAAACCTGCCTTTCCTGGAGAAGAGTACCAATTATACTAGGGTATGAAATGGATTTATATTATTACTTTTAGTAGAATAAAATCGGATTCATTTCTGCCTAACGTAAAATAAGGCACTTAAAAGGCAAAGTATTTATTCGCAATTGTAAAAGGGCTTAAAATGTTTTTCAAACCATATTAACTTAAAAATGAACAACGAGTTAGTAGCTCACACTGACACTCCAAAAGACTAAGACATCATTCTTGACTAAAACCTCTCTTTCCGAGTATTCGTGGCAAGGGCAGTCAGCCGAGGGAGAAGATATCTCTTTGGTATAATATATCTTTCCACGGAACTGAAATCTGTGAAATATTTCAAATTACTTTAACCAAGTTTAGTAAGATCAAAGTTCACATTCGAAATTTTTAAAAAATACTTAAAAGGATCAGAATAAATTCATTAAGCTGGGAAACACTCAATTTTAAAAATGAATGCCTTACTATAACGACCTTTGACTTTACTATTTAAGCTTGGAAAAAATAAAACATTTTTCTACGAAACGCAAAATTTTATTTTGAAAAAACAAACATTTTTCCAGTACAAAATGTATGAAATATTCAATCTATAAAATTCCAATTACCAACCAAATACACGCAGCAAAGTTTTACTTTCCCTATTTCTAAAATTTTAGATACAAAGTCAAGATTTCAAGAGACATGTAATGAATACTCCTACAAAAATGAATAACAAGTAAACACTCTTTTTTGGGGAATTTTGCTGGGAAGTCCATGTTGAGTTTAGCCACTTAACCCCCATTCTCCATATCCTGGATTCCTGGGACCAAACACCCGAGCCATGACCCCCCACCGGTGATCCCAGGCAGCGGCCAAAAAGAGTGAGTGAAAAGAACGCGAAAAAGAGTGTAGAACCATATGATAATATTTTTTTTATTGATGTTGATGTGTTTCTTTTTCTGTATCACTGTCGTGTCCGTCCTGAGGGAATTTTGTATCTTTTCTTAAGATAACGCTGACTTCAATTGTTCATATTGAATATTTTTTAATTTATAACTTTCAAACCTCATTGTTAATATCGTCACTTCCCGTATATATACTTGTAGCTACTAAGGCATTGTTAAATAAACCATTTCATTTTATTTTATAAAATGATTAATCTCATTTTAGCATTGAGCGGTACGTTGAAGCTGGTTTACCGGAGAAAGACTTTCTGAAGCAAATGGAAGAACAACCAATCTGCACGCGCGTTTGAAAAAGACGAAGATCACTCGATCAAGGTCCTCAACATGAGAAATATTTTATTCGCTTTTGTCATTCTGATTATTGGTCTACTATTATCCTTGTTCGTTTTCATAATTTCAATAGTCTTTGAAACCGTATGCTGAATGGCTTGCAATCAGTGGTACTGATATTTGTCAGTTTTATATTCCTAATACAGCTTAAATGGTAAAGCACATTTAAAGTTGTAGTATTTTGAATCTACGAAATTAAAAGAGCCTTTACACAAATTGGTTTCGATATTTACTGACCTTTTCATAAACTGTTACAAGACCTTGTATAGCAAAATTATTACCCATCCTAATTTGCTCTTTTACTAAACTTTAATAAAGGGCTTTAATTGAAAAACAATAGAGAAGTTTCAACGATTCAACATGTACAGTTTCTTATCATAGAATTAGCTTAAACTCTCTTTTAAACTTTGTAAAGTAACTAGCTTAGCCTTAGCTGTATTTATTTAAAAGTTGTTAAAATTAGAACGTGAAAGAAGAACGCGCGTAAAACGAGATAGAGTTGTGATTTGAAATTTACCGGGAGCGGCCTCTCTTGAATTTTGCTTAATAAAAAGCTTATCTTTTAAAAGTTATCGTTAACCCTATTTTTACTCTTATGGAATTCGATGGTTAAGCCTAGCTATCATTTACTTAGCTTCTAGTTTATTTCAGTCGGCTAGAATTAGTTACGGAACAGTAAAACGCTCTCCCAATTTCTAACACCTTTCGTTTCGACACGGTTTGGTGCCGAAACCCGGGAAATCGAATTGCTTTATTCGAATAAAATCTCGATAAAATCATGGCTAATGATGAAGACGCAACTTCTGCCGCACCTGAAGCTCTGGCAAAGTCAATAAGAAGAAGCGGTATTCTTCGCACCGCCATCACCAATCTTCTATCGAGCATCGATGGTCACCTGAGGGAAGATCCGCCGGATATTCATACACTGACCAACGATATCCGCCTGCTGGCGCTCTTGATGGACTGAATGTAGAAATAGAAAATCTTATTTCTGATGATATCGTCCTGGACATGATGTATTCAATGACGAAATACGGAGACCCAATAGTCTTAGCTTGAGGAGATTTAAGCAGCCTACTTAAAAAGCTTACTGATACGAGACCGAAATCACTTGTGATTATCTTGCGAAATCTAACATCGACAGCTACTTTGCAATCAACTCTACCGTTGACTTCTCTTTCGGTTACTTTACTGGGTTCCAGCGCTTCCAGTACCTCAGTCACGGTTACATCTTGACATTCGGTATTTACGACAGCATCTCAGCTTTCTGGACAATCTGGATTAACGTCGACCACTCTTCCTGGTCAATTGATCACGTCGGTCGTTGCGCCGTTTCCGCCTTCGGGAAACTCACTTACGACACCGAACGTCACTTTCTTCGGACCACCCTCACACTCTCCGACTATGCTTCCTCAGTTTTCATCCCCTAAAGATTCAACTGCCACAGTCTACAACGAATCTAGTCACCACGCCTCCTGTGTTTGTGCGACTACCGAAACTTGAAATGCAACGTTTCAACGGCAATCCGGATCAGTGGCAAGCCTTTTGGACACAATTTAACACCGCAGTCCACAGTCACGCGATCGACCAATCAGTTAAGTTTAGTTACCTTTTATCCTACTTGGAAGGCCAGGCCGCTGTGTCTATAGCGGGGTTGCCTCCGATAGCTGAAAACCACGACGCTGCTCTATCCATTATAGAAGCACGTTTTGGTAACCTTGGTATGATTGCCGAGAAACATATGGACATTTTAACTAGTCTAACTCCTGTTAAAAGAGGTTACGAAATCGACGCGCTTAAAAAGCTTTATACTACTTGTGAAATTCAAATTCGAAGCCTCCAATCTTTGGGGGTTGTTAGTCACTCTTAGGGGATATTGCTTTGCCACGTTTAAAAAGGTCTTATACCTGTGGAATTAAAAATTGAGTTTAACCGTAGGCACGACCACATGTCTTACAAAATAGATGATCTTCTAACTTTTCTGCGCAAAGAAATAAATTGGCGCGAGAGAGCTAATGGTTCTCGTGCTAATAATCGCTATTCAGAGCGCAAAAATGGGTCTGATAAATCTTATCTCAGCTCACGTAACGGAAATCGAAACCGAGGAACTTTCAATTCGACCGCCTCAGAGTTGAACATCGCAGCCTCGGGATCAAGCCAGCAACAGCAAAATAACGTAAAAACCAGTTTTTACTGCGGCCAAACTACGCACAAAAACTCCGAGTGTGACAAGTTCACATTAGCCGAAAAATGAAATATCGTCTAAACTAAACAACGATGTTATATCTGCTTAAGAAAACATTACACTAAAGACTGCGATTCAAATATAAAAACTGTCGAAAATGCGATAAGAAGCACCACCCTTCTCTTTGCGAAAAGCACGAATCTAAAGAAAAGGCGGAAGAGCCTGAAGACGGTATGAATCCGAAAGAAACAAATAACAATCAACTGACAGTAGCGTCTAAAGACAAATCAAATGCGATGATCTTGCTACAGACTGCCCAGGCTCGGGCCCTAAACGTCAGAACTGGTGAAAATGTGATGGTCCGTTGTCTCCTAGATAGTGGATGCAAGGCATCGTTCAGCAATCAGGATGTTTCTCGCAAACAAAATCTTCCGGTCGTTTCCGAAGAGAAACTCAATACTCTTCCGTTCGAACGTACAGAGCCAAAGCGTACCACTTGAAGAAAAGTCGAAGTCGAACTTCGTAATCTTCGAGATCCGGAAAAGCGCGTGACCGTTGAACTCTTCGAGTCCCAGAGAATCAGCGGTGCGGTTTTTGCCGTTCCTAGCTCGAATATCGTTTTAGAGATGTCTAAGCTCGGCCTTGATATGGCAGACATGCCATCTGAATTCCGTAAAGGGCGTCGGCGAAGCGACGGTTGATGGTGGCGAAGATAGCTGTGATTCCTTACTAGGTAGGCGGCGTTGAAATCGGCGATCATTGCGGCGATTTTTCTTCTCGATGACGTGAAGAACGGAAGTATAGAGAGGATCACTTGGTCCCAGCGCGATACTGTTCCCGGCGACGAAGTTTCGACGGCTTCAAAGTGATAAGAGAAATACGAATGGTGTTGCGGTGACGGAAATGAAATCGAAAATAATTTTAGCGCGAAGTGAAACTTTCCGTAGTCCGTTGTATTTAGTGGTGAAATCAGAACCGGTCGGGGCTTACCCGACGACGAGTAGATCGTCGAAGCCCCACAGGGGGTAACGAATCCACTGGTAAAGGCGGGAAGGGGTATTGTTTCTCAAATGTTGCAATACCGTTGGAATGCGGCGAGTGGAATTTCGTAGAACTGGAGGAATGGGCCAACTGGGAAGGCAGTTTCTGCAGAGCAGCGGAAGGTTCGTCCGCGAAAAACTCGAGAATCGAGGGAGTGGAACGAAAAGAAACCCGCAAGATGGCCCTAGGTTCGTCAGGGGTTAGAAAATCTTTTCGCGGGAAATATGGTTTTAACCGCTCGACCACGACTACATCCGAACGGGAGCCGTCGGAATTTCCAATTTCATAGTTGTTAACGGCGGTTCGGCGAATAATCCGATACGGCCCAGCGTATGTATTGAGTAATTTTTCGGAAAGACCAGTAACACGACGAGGAGTTTTTAAATAAACCAAGTCACCCGGGCTGTATGTTTCTTCACGACGTGTACGGTCGAAACGCTCCTTGTCTTTCAGCTGGGCGATGACGTGACGTGATGCGGCCAGATCCCTCGCTCGCTGGGCGTACAAAATGTGTTCGAATCCCCACTGACTTTTGACTGTGGTAGCGGGTAACTGTAGAGCTGTATCTAGTCGAAGCTCGGCTTCATACCCATGAATTAAAAATAATGGAGTGTATTTCGTTACAGCGTGCACGGAGGTGTGGTAAGCAAACCCTAGAAAGGGTAGAAAACGGTCCCAGTCACGATGGTTCCCGGAAACGTACTGCGCCAGCATGTCTGCCAGCGTTTTATTGAAACGCTCCGTTTGGCCGTTCGTTCTTGGGTGGTAGGCCGTAGTTCTTCTATGGTTGATAGTAAACAACTTGTTAATTTCGTCTACCAGCTTGTTGACGTTCTCGGTGCCCCTATCCGTTATGAGTTCTCGAGGGGCCCCGTAGTGCAATATGTTTTCCTGCGTCAGGAATTTGGCCGTTTCTTCCGCTGTACCTCGCGGAATTGCTTTAGCGATGACGGTGCGGGTACAGTAGTCAGTACACACTAAAACATGAACATTGCCTTCATGGGACTGTGGGAACGGGCCAAGTTTGTCTAGTCCGACGCGGGCAAAAGGTTGAGTAGTCGGTGGTATTGGTTGCAGAAGACCAGCAGGCTTAAATGGATAAGTCTTCTGCTTCAGACATGATTCGCACGATTGCACGTAATTGGTGACGTGGGCCAACATCTTCCGCCTGAAAAAGCGGTGCCTGACGCGTTCCCAAGTTCTTTGGAGTCCTAGGTGACCCGCGGTGAGATCATCATGAAAGGCAAATAGGACAGCTGTCCTAATTTCTTTAGGCGCAACGAGAACTAGCTTAATTTCTTCGTCCGTTCTGATTTTGCGGTAAAGCAGTCCGTCGATAAGGTCGAAACATCGAGCAGCGCGGATCAGTTGCTTAGGGGCGCTGATCGGGTGCTTTTCCAGGAACTCGATAATGGCTGCCGAGTATTGGTCTTTGCGCTGGAGGGCAGGAATGGCATACTGAGATCGGTCCAGCGATGACGTAGGCGGTGTAAGGAGAAGGTCATGCGGCGGTGGCGCTGATTCGAATGGTGATCTTGATAAGGCATCAGCGTCGACATGCTTCTTACCGTCCTTGTATTTGATGACTGCACAGAATTCTTGTAACGTTAGTGACCAGCGGGCCAATCGTCCATTTGGATTTTTCACCGACGTAAGCCAACAAAGGCCATGGTGGTCGGTAACGATCGAAAGAGGGCGGCCATACACGTAGGGGCGGAATTTATTGGCCCCGAAGACAATTGCGAGACATTCTCGCTCCGTCGGGCTATAATTTCGCTCCACGGGATTGAGAAGGCGACTGGCGTAGGCAATGACTCTTTCCCGTCCATTGATCCGCTGTTTAAGGATGGCCGAAATACCGTAGGCCGAGGCATCGGTATGTATTTCAAATGGCTCCACCCAAGCAGTAGACGACAAATATTGTGGTCTTTGCTACATTTGTGAAATTGTTTTATTTTCCTCAGTCGGAAAACTCGACACAAACTATCGCGGATTTCCTGATTATGCAATTTTTTAAAGCAAACATTTGGAGGACGAGCCCATTTTCAATCGAGAATACGTAGAGTTATCACATAAAGATGAGCTTATATGAAGAAATAATAGTAAATTAGGAAGTTTAATTAATAAATTTCAACATACGCTAAATATTGGTAAATAAAGTTATGAAAAACTCGGTTCCGGTTCCGGTGTCGGTTATAATTTTTCTTACAAATATCGGTTCCGGTTCCGGATACGGTTATCAAATTTTTATATTATCGGTTCCGGTTTCAGTTCCGGTGCCTTGAAGTTAATCGGTTCTTATCGGTTTCGGTTTTGGTTCCGGTTATCCGTTGCATCCCTACTGCCCACTCTGACACTGGCGAGACACTTTGAACTCACTGCACCTCTTTCACTTAGAAACAACCTATAAATCAGTAGCATTCGAATGTTTAATCTATTTCTGTAATTATATTCCCATAAACGTTATAAACTTGACTTATTTATCGACAAGCCCTATGGCGGACAACCACCACCCTGACACAACACTATTGTTGTCGAACTCAGCGCCCCTTTTTTCCTTCAATCCTTCTATAAATATGTTGCATACATTGTTTTCAAGTATATCCGTCATAGCGGGCATTTTAACCTTTAAGACTATTTTTCGAACACAGCTCCACTTTTTACCTAGAATCAACCCTCAAACCTTTTGCATTAATTTTTTTAATTAATTAATTTAGAACTTCTTATGTGTTTATTACTCCATGGTTTCGTTACCGACTCGCTAAAATGGACATTTGTTGCCGTAGCTCAAGAACTATACCAGATATGAACTTCTCCTTTGGACGGACACAATGGTAGCTTAATTTAAAACTGTCTACCAAATTGCAGTAACATCGGTTCAGTAGGTTTTACTGTAGAGCGGTCTGCGAGGAGAAGATGAAAGAAGAAGAAGAAAAAGAAGAAAAATTAAGCCTTACTTTGCCCCATTACTACGAACGTCGCCTCAACCCTGTTCGATGGAATTCGTATATGTTTGTCGCGTTCTTGTAACCTTTCAACCGATACATCACTTGTTTTGATACGAACTATAATTTTTTAGATACGAGGGTGTAAAATCGGCTTCATTCTGACTCGAGATAATATAGCAAGTGCTCGGGTAGGTGCTCTACTGTATACCCGGACCTTGCATAGGGACTACCTCCCTTTTGATACACCAGCACCACAGTTGGATGGTTAATAAAGTTATATTAAAAATGATCTGCCAGAAAAAAACGACTTTCAAGGTAAAAAGGCTTAGTATAGAATATTTAATTCGTGAGAAGCCGTGGAATTGAAAAACCTGCGCCAATGATAATCCGCGCAATTAAAAACTATCTGCGCAAGTGGAAAACGCCCATACGTAAAATACGCAAATGAAAAACGCGTTAATGGAAAACTGCGGAAATGCGATACTGTGCAAATGAAAAACCGCGAAATTGCATATGCTGTAATGGGACCTGCGCAGTTGGCCCATTACCGTTTTATCTAGCATTCTGGAATCGCGAAAGAAAACTAACATTGAAAAGAGACAAACAAATTTATAGGGGGATTTATTGGAACAAATGCGCTTATTTATAAAATATTTCTTCAAACTCAAAAAAAACATTGTTCAATTAGTGAGACAACTGCAGCTAAAGCAAATGGATTGCTTAAATAATCCCGCTTACGATTTAAGGAATTATGCTTATTTTCACATCAAAATTTAAAAATAAGGAAAATTTTTATTTTCAAATCAGTTTTCAGAACAATTTACAAAATATTCTTAAAAATTATTTTTTTAAATCATTCACATTTATATAACTTTATTTTGAATTAATTTAAATAAAAACTATTTAAATTTAAAACCGTTTTATACAGCAACAAAATAATGAAAACGGTTGTAATAAAGTGTATAACGATTTTAATTTTAGATTGTTCAAATTTGAATATAGTTAGACAAACCCTTTCGTAAGATTTATTTCATTTGATTTTTACATATTTTAAAAAGTTTTTTATGAACAACATGTTCGATATCGGAAAGTTTTCTGCCCTACCATATAAATAATTATATTTATTACCATTTCCCGTAAATCTATATTTTAGAAATTACAGCCTTAAGTTTTTTTATTGGTTGATACCATTTCCATTGTTGATTTAAATTTTTATTTTTGAGCAGGCTTAATGCATTTTGTAGGAAAATCAGAAACTGGGTTTTGGTCACCTACAATACTGATCTCAGTGTCACTAGCCTGATAAAGTTGACGGTTGAAATAATCTTTCATTTAGCACAAAGTAGCTGTCCGGACTTCAGCGATTTTCATCGAGGAGACAGGGTCGGAACAGGTGTGGAATAATATCATTCGACACTCCTTTTGAAGTTGGGATGTCATACCCTAAAGCAGTTGGCCATTCTATATTTAGTCGTGCAGTTGATCGACAACGCGATTGCATTTTTTCCCTACTACTAGCTGGCGTATCAGTCAAAAAATAACCCAATAGCAAAACAAAGTCTAGCTGGCAAAAATGATTTTATGGCTGATATGTCCTAGAGATAAAAAGGTCAACGGACCTTAAACTTTTCATTCCCATCAAAGAATATAATCTTTATATTAATTATTGACCTACTTCGGTATGACGATGGCGCCATTAATTCCTGACTTAGATTCGCTAGTGATAGAAATTGATTGAGCCCTTCTAATTGGAAAAAGTAAGCAGCGCGTGCTTTAAAATATAAAGCGGTTACAAATATTAAATGGATACCTTGGTTTTATTTAAGTGTCTGTTATATTTTTATCACCCAATACACCCTGTAAATTGCAAAAATCCTAAAAAAATTGTGGATGTTTTTCCAGTGTATTAAATTGAAGAAAGTAGAGTTAGTATTTTTTGAAAAATTAGACTAGACTTTCAACTGAGGATTATTGTAAATTTATTAGAGACTTTGCTCGGTGGAATGATGCAGATTAAACATTTTGTACAAAGATAGGATGTTTCCTAAGAAAGAACAATATCTCTTTTATCTGCTTTACCAGCAATCCGTGTATGGCCAGAAGTAATAAATAAGTGGGTAGGTTAGCATTACGGTTAACCACGGGCTAGTCGAGTAGCACCGGTCTTAAGTAACTTATGTTTAAAATCGATGGTAAACGGATTTTTATCTGACTTAATTTATTATTGGGATAATTTACCAACATGAAAACCCTGTTTTGCTTAACAGTCGATATGTAATAATTTAATTTAGATTAGACTATTAATTTTAACTCGAAACAACTTTAAAACATAGTAACTTAAAATCAATTTTTACTACAATTAAATTTAAACAGTTCAAATAAATATAAATGACAACTATAATCAAATATATTTGAAAGTTTTTACAATCGATTAAAGGTTAACGTTTATATCTAAAACAGTTTTAGTAATCAATTAACAATAATAGATTGAATCAAAATAATATAAAATAATTTGAAAATAAAAATTAAAGCAATTTAGTTATTGATATATTTACTTTAGATTGAACAATGAAACGTGGACTCACTATGACATTTTGATTCATAATCTCCTTTCTGCTCATGGCATCAATTGCTTATGCAAAGGTGGAAAATAAAATACCAAGTAAGTGAAGTAAATAATTAGGAACTGATTTAAGCAGATAATTTCAAATATGTTTAAAGGCCAGCATTAATGATTTCACTAGCTGAATGCTCTACTTCTAAGAAATGAGTGGACGCTTCACTGAAACGAAACGAGTAAAAATAACTTACGTTGGAGCTTGACACTTAAGGTCGGAATAGACCCTTTGTCCCGGTTTATTAGCTTTCTCGATTCATGTGCTGAAGCTGTGACGAGTCCTCTTACCATAAACACAATCCTCACATGGCTTGTCAGTTTTAAGAACGGTGACTTCGAATCCCAGTTCCTTCAGCGTGGCCGCTACGTGGCGCTTGCCTTGATGACACCCAAATTCATGCCATGCTTGTTGGTCCACCTTGACATCCAGACTTAACCGAGACTTAACATTCCCAGGTAGACGTTAACGACGATAGCCTTTTCCTTTCTCGTATCAACTGCAGGACGTCGTGGTAGTTTGAAACTCCAGCTTGGCGTTTCGCTTCATAGCACGCTTCAGAGATAATACATTGCAGGCCAAATCACTTATTTGCCAGACAATATGGATTACTTCGTGTCGTACGGTATTTCCAACGTTGAAACTTCTATGGACTTATTTTAAAGTAAAATAATTGGATGTAACCTTCTCCGTGAGCAATCATCTGCACTTTATTTCTAACTTGTAGTGTAGCTGGATTATTGAATTTTCTTAAGTTGTGTAGCGCCGGAATTGATATACCTGAGAGCCTCTGTAAACGTACTAGTAACCAGACTGTTTGCAGAGCAAAAACTTCCACCGTTGATGTTTTTTTGTTGCTACTGGTTCTACCTCCGCTGGTTCGATGCTTTAATTCGACTGCTTCGGCTTCGTGAAATTCTTTTCTAAATGCCAATGCTGGCCGATGTTTATGCAAATCAAATGATATCTTGGGGGATTCTGTATTGAAGAATATCCTGTGCTACTGCTGTGATCTCTACTTATCAGCAAAGATGAGTCAGCAACGGCATATCCGTCTAGTGTTGCACAGCCAATCAGAAGTCATTCAAGCTTCTGAATTAGCATTCCAAATTAACGGTATTCTTCAATTGCAAAGAATTCTAAGAAGCATACGGTGAGGATACATTCATCAAAGGATGAATTATTTTCTCCCTTCGCAGTCTTTAAAATTTCAGCCCACAGAGAACGTTATTGAGCGAGGTGAGTAGCCATGTCGACATCGGGAGCTTTTGTTGCTGTGCGAAAAGCTTTCGAAGCTGAATCGATGACTTGTGGGACAAGCTTCTGGATAATTTTCAACATTTCTCTTACGTCGTCATGTACTGTGTGGGCAGTAATGTAAGATCCTTGAAACTTCCTTGGGGTAGCCGGGTATATCTCTTCTGTGGCTGTTTTCATTACTGGTTCCGTCCTATCTCCCGTAAAAACGTCGGATGCATCTCGTTTTGTCAAGACATCGCTTAATTTTTCTTCCACTTTCGCCAATTATCGGAACCGGACAGTGTTTGTCAATGTCATGACGAAGCAGGCCATCCATCGTAAGAGAAGTCAGGATATGGTAGATCAGGAACCAGGATACAGTAGAGACCAAGAACCTCAAATGAGCATCTTAACAGCAGTTTAATGCTGAGCTCATATCTTGTTGAAGTTAACAAACACACCAATGTAATTGCTCGCGAATTCAAGATGGAAAATCTGGGGAGAAAGAGAGATGGAAATTTCATTGAGTATAAGCGCCGAGGCAAACGCAATTACTTCAGCCAACGGTAGAAGGCTTATAAATCTGTACTCTGGGTGAAAACTCGGAACAACTCCTTCTGCGTTGAGTTTGCAAGTTCTCTCCCCACTGGTTTAAGGGGTTTTCCCCCGAGATCTTCGGTTTTCCCTTCCATAAAAAACTTGTTGAGGTTAACGGTAATAGTTAGTGTAGGGAGCTGTTGGCCCGAACGCGTGGCATGCAGGGCTTGTCACCACCCTCCTACGCATTGTAACCCGGCCACCTGAACTAATGGCTTCAAAAGTCGCATGATGACTTAGGCCTAAGGTGGTGCCTTGGGTATTAGCTTAGCTGATGATGATGATGAACCTCCGCGTTGAGAAAAATAAATTCAGGCCTTCTAGTGTACTTGGCCTTGATTTGACGCTTTTCTGCTATTTTCAGTAATGGTATTTTCATTAATATTTAATATTTTTCTGTAAATTAATTTAAAAGTTATTTCAAAACCAAAGATGACCATGTCCAAGACTCTATATCGTATTTTCCGATACAAAAATCAAAACGTATTTAACTTGCAAAAAGTTTGTTTTCTAAACTAACTTCCTGATTAAACCGAGAACTAACACCACTGACTTAACAATGCCATACGGTACGATACTTTTAAAGCTGAAACGGTGGAAGCATGAATTGAACGAGCGATGCTTGCAACATAAACATCTGAAAGTACTCTAAAGGTTACAGCAACAGTTTGAAGGTCCATTATTATTTTAATTAATTTGAATGTATTCATCTGTGAAACATGCTTATAATTAACAAAAAAACCTCAGATAAAATAATTTGGAATATTTACATACCATATTAAAGTATACTTTGACTATTAAAATGTATTCAAATAATTGCTTATATGCAAAGTATTTTAAGTATTTTTTCTTGGGATAGCTTCATATCCTTGAACAGAATTAACGGTTATATTTATAATTGTACACACGAGTCATATTGTAATCCAACTATAATTTGATATAAATACTTCTTTACGCCAATTCAACGTTATTTTAAGAACAACGAGCAAAATGTTATGTTTTTTTCAGTGTCACTCGCTGCAGCTGTTATTTGGATAAAAGGAGAGAAACCTTTGCACTGTCTATACTAAAATGTTCACCAATTTCATACAAAAATTTAGTGATTAACCTTTCGCTTTTTCAGGTGAAGTAAGCAAGATGTTTTCTCTGTTACCAACCATGGTAAATCAGCAAACGAATACGAAACGAAAATCTTTGCATGCAGAAAGATCTCGGCGAAATGACGGGTTGGAAGAGAGTGAATTTAATGATGACGATTACCTCGGCGAGGCCATGAATTCAGCTCTTGGCTTTAATCCATACTTAGCTTAAAATTATAATAATAATCAGCTAGACTTATACCCCACAAGAAACCACCTTTTCATGTCTTTTTATAGGGGCCGGGTTACAATGCGTAGGACAAAATTATAATAACACTTTTTTGCTCAGTAATAATAATAATAATAATAATAATAATATCAGTTTAATTTTACCAAAAATATTAATATCATCACTTCCTACAAGATATTATAATGTTTAAATTTGAAATAAGAAATAAAATAAATTATAAATGTTGAATCAATACTTAGTTTGTCAGATACTTTTAATGTTTTAGTCGGTTGAATTGCTATAACACAATCTCCAAGTCTCATACATTGCTAAACCCTAGGCGGTCCTAGTCCTTATTTTGATTTTACCAACCCTACATTTTTACAGCTTTTAAAACGTTCGGGGAGGTATCTATAATAATAATCAGCTAGGCACCACATTAGGGCCAAGTCATCTAGCGACTTTCAATGCCTTAAGCAGGTATTAAGTGGAAACCAAAGAATTCGAGGCAAAACCTCGTTAACTACGCGAGCCAACAGCAAATTTCAGGGTAATTTGCTGACACAGTAAATTACAAATGAGGCCTCTCAGTAGCCATTGTCTCCTCTTTAGGCCTATGATGAGAAATGACCATCTAACGTTATGAGGAAGATCTTTACTCCGACAATACCGAAGATGGCGCTACGCAACAGGGGTCTTTATCTAGAGCATAGCGCCGAACCAATTTTCAACGGTGGCGGCGGGAACGATAATTAAATCGGCGGCGTTGAAAAAAATCGGCGGCGGCGGCGCCTAAGGGGAAAAACTGCCCCCCCTCAGAAATAGCGCCAGCCTTCTAATAGACCGCTAGAACTTAAACTGTTAAACACATTTAAAAAAATACAGGTTTAATAGAATGTATTTTATTAAAATAGGAACCATTTGTTTCCAAAACGAAGAAGAGGTAACTTTGGTTACATACTATCATATGTAATTTATTTAATTATAAGTGTGCCAGAAAGACATTTTTCATAATGAGACCTTGATGCAAGGATACGACGTAATTGACGTCACTTCCCAGTCGATGACGGTTTTATCGTCATCAAAACTAGTTCTGGCGGAGGGGGGAAGGAAGTTAAAACCAGTTTTACGCGACGTTAGTGCTGTATTTTCTTTGGGGGCTGTCAAAGACTATATAAAGCTACGCGTAGCTTTATATAGTCTTTGGTGGCTGTGAAACAAGGTCTCATTTAAATTTTTAATACAGAGATGTTAAACAGAGGCACACTTATGAGTAACTATGTTACATATGATACTATTAAACTAAAACATTTACGCTAGTAATAACAATACTGTACTTATTTACTACCATTTCACTAGTATTATTATCTATACACTCTTTTTAGAAACTTTTACTGGGCGCCGCCATTATCGTATACAGACAACCAACGAGCCAGCCCTCTACCGCAGAAATTTCATCCGTCCAAAGCCCGTTTTTCCCCCGCGCATTTAAGTCTATTATCACAAATTATTTTATCTTTGTATCAAAGGAATTTTTAAAATATATTAGACTAGTTATTGCTGAATGCAGCTGATATGTTTCTGTACTTATTAGAAAATACGAGGCGAGGCAACTCCAAAGCCGAATTCGTTTCTCCCTCCGATCCCAGCTATCTGCTGCAGAAAATCTTGGTGCGTGCGGTGCAGTGGTGACAGATCTTTTGGAAATTATTAATTATTTCCAATTTTATAACGCTAGTACGGGGCACCCAACAGCCTAGGAATCGTAGCACTACCAAAAGAAAAATCTATGTAGTTCGAATTTAGATCTCACAACGCAATAATTATACTTTAAAAATGGAAATTAAATCGGCGGCGAAATAAAAATGTTTCGGCGGCGGCGTTTCGGCGTTATCTAAATAATCGGCGGCGGCGCTATCCTCTATCTTTATCACATATTTATAATAACGGTGCGCTTTACATTCTCGGTATAATTTTTCGGTTCAAAACTTTAATTTGGCTGTGTAAAAGATATAACAGTTTTGATTTTCCCGAGATTTTATGTTACCGCAAAGTCTTAGTCTTAAATAAATATTACTTTTGTAGATAATTAAACAGTTTTAATTTATCGCCATAAATAAATAAAACGATTTAGATAAACTCAAATATCCTTTGCGTTTTGACATAAAACAAAGTATGGTAACAGAGCGTGTGTTATCTTACTTCCCTATCACCAACATCTCTAATACACCGATCACTGCTTTCCAATTTCTGCTAGGTCATGCACGTACGACGTTAGTGTGGTAAGTGGGAAAATATATAATTTTAATGAGTGCATTGAAAATGTACAGTTCAACGCGGAATAATAAAAGGTTTCAGACTATTTATTTACCCTGGAAAACCGCCTTTTAGTCTTCGTGTGAAATAATTTGCCGAAATACAATCGGCTTTTAGATTTAAAAGATACTAACACGAAATACACTCATGTTTAAAACTTAAATAATTGCACTTACAAATGTATTTTATAAATTATTATAATTAAAAAGGGTTGCAATGGCGCATTTAAGAGATACGAAAATTGGTAAAGATAAAAACCAAGAATACATT